>NC_067137.1:59899113-60203696 GCF_903995435.1 Acomys russatus | reverse complement strand
ATATCCTCATTTCTGCCACAGACAGAATTCTGCCTAAAAGTGGACAAACTTGGAAGCAGACAGAGTCAACAGCTAAACTCTGTCAAGGCAGGGTAGGCAGGTCCTCAATAGTTCCTGTCTCACAAATATGTGTGTCAGATATATTGGGCCAGAAGGCTGAATGCTCTATTATAGGGAATTTTGAGTGACTATTCAGGCAGCAAACTGTTTTTGTCATTTTTTTTTTTTAACTTTGGAAGCTGCTAACCTGAACTTCCCGGTTACTCAGGTAATTATGCTTTATTCTTTATCAAGTCTCTGATGGGGCTCAACATCAGATAGTTTAATCTTACTATTAAACTTAATTGTTTAGGAATTAAGATGCTATTAAGTCTAGATGGATTTTTTTAAGTTGATAGAAATGAGAAATGATAGATATTGATTTACATTCAGAATTTTAGACTCACCAAGATTAGTAAGATGTTTTCTTCAAGCATGCCAAATACAAATAACCAAAACACTATGAATGACACATTAATATAATTATTGATTGTTTTGTGGTTCTTCTTGCTATTGTAGTTTATTATATATGTATATATGTAATAATATAAATGTATATGTAAAAATTAAAAAATATTTTATTGGTTCTTTGTAAATTTCATGCCATGCACCCCAAACCCACTCACTTCCCTGTCTCCTGAACTCAACTTCCATCTTTGCAACTTCCCCACAAAAGAAGAAAGATCTCATTGTGGAAGCTATAGTTTCACAGTGTCCCCTAGTGAATACCCTTTTATCTATACTTCTTTGCTTGAAAATGTTCATTGCAGAGAGTCATTGGACTGGTTTGAGGCGTCTGGCTTCTGCTACACTATCAATACTGGAGACTCAGATATTGTGTTGTTGCCCTTTGTCATGGAGTTTCTGTAGTTTTGGATTTGTACGATCTACTTCTTCATACTTTCTTCCAGTTCATAGATGGGGTAGATGTTAGAGCAGTCTGACACAAGCCCTGGATCTGGGCCTGAGCAGTACCTGAACTTGTCAGGCCACCAGCTCTCCGGCACCCACACCACCAGGGTAAGCTCTATTGCCATGCCTTGTCTGGCTCATCCAATGGTGCACACAGCAAGGTCCTTAGCCAGCTCTTCCACTGTCATGCCATGTGACTTTCTCATCTGCACTCAAGCCATCAGGACTAGCTGTACTGTATGGTCCAGGCAAGATTCAGGGACTGCTCTCCCCAGTGCTGCAGCAGGCAGGTTGATGGAGCAGCTCTTTTGCTCCCATGCCTTCTCAGTTGGCTCACTCATAACCTCCTGCAACCAGGCCCAACTCTATTTTGCTGTGCTAGAGAGGTGAAGGGCCAAATCTCCCCAGTGCTGCAACAAGTAAGGGACAGGGCCATTTTTCCCAATCTCATGACCCTGTGGCCAGCTCCTAATTTCAAGTTGTACTACCAATCTTTAGTAATATCCAGATGCTATTGCATAAAAAGAGACATATTGATTAATGGAATCAAATTGAAGACCCAGACATAAACTCATATTCCTATGGATGCCTGATTTTTATAAATAAGACATAAATACATACTGCGGAAAAAGCATTTTCAACAAATGGTGTTCATCAAATGGTACATGTAGAGGAATACAAATAGACGCATATCTATAACCCTTCAAAAAATTCAAGTTCAAATGGACCAAAGAACTCCACATAAAATCAGGCACACTGAAACTGGCAGAAGAGAGAGTTCAGAATATCCTGAATGCGTTGGAACCAGAGTCAATTTTCTGAATAGAATACCAATAATTCAGACATTAGGATTAACAAATAATAACTGGGTCCTCATGAAACTGAAAAGCTTCTGTAAATCAAGGGACACTGTCAATAGGACAAAGCAGAAGCCTACAGAATGGGGAAAAGTTTTTATCAATTCCACATCCCCATATAAACAACTCAAGAACCTATAAATCCCAAAACAAATAACCCACTTTATAAGTGGAATACAGGTCTAAATAGAATTCTCAATAGAGGAGTCTCAAATCGACGAGGAACACTTAACCATCAAGAAATTCAAATCAAAACTATTTTGAGATTTCTCTTACACCTGTGAGAATAGAAAAGATCAATAACAGAAGTGACAGCTCATGCAGGAAAGGATGTAGAACAAGGGGAACACTCCTCCATTTCTGGTGGGGATGCAAAATTGTACAGTCATTATGGAAATCAATATGGTAGTACCTTAGAAATTTGGGAATCAAGGTACCTTAAAATCCAGCTACACCACTCTTGAGCATATACCCAAAGACATTTCATCCCACCACAAGGATTCATGTTCATCTGTGTTCATGGCAGCTTTTTTCATAATATCCAGGAACTTGAAAAAAAAAACTTATATGTCCTTCAATGAAAAATGGGTTTAAAGAGTGGTATATTTATACAATGGACTATTATTACTCAGCTGTTAAAAATGACATCATGAATTTTGCAGGCAAATATATGGAACTAGAAAAAATCATGATGAGTGAGGTAACCCAGGCCCAGAAAGACAAATGTACTGTGTTTTTACTTATAAGTGGATATTGGCTGTTAAGTAAATCATAATCAAGCTACAATCCACAGACACGGAGAGGATAGAAAAAGAGGAGGGCTATATGGGGAATCATTTATCTTCCTGGAAAGGGGAAATAGAACAAATTTTTGCAGTTGACTATGGGTGAGTGGGGACAAGAGAAAGAAGAATCAGGTGGAGAGGTGTAGGGAGAGTGTTAGGAGGGAGAGCTGGAATTGGGGGCCATTGAGGAAACCTAGTGCAGTATCAACTTCTTCTTCTTTTTTTTTTTTTTTTTTTTTTTTTTTTTTTGAGTTGTAATGAATGTACTTTTATTTTTACTTATTCTTTGAGAATTTTATATACCTACATTGATTGGATTCACTCCCTTCCCTAAATCCTCCCAGATTCAGTTCCCATTCCCCACCACACAATTTCATGTCTTTAGTCTATATAAGCCCATTGAATCCAATTTGTGTTGCTGATAAACTCTTGGATCTGTGGCCTGCCACTGGAATATCCTAAGGGTATGGTACCTGGTAGGTTGACAATATTCCAGTATCAACTTCTTGGAATCTCTGAGGGTCACCCTAGAACAATTAGCAATGGATGATACGGAGTTTGACCTGGCCATGTTTTGAAGCCATGCAAGGCTTCCAGTGCTGCGACTGGGTTGCATTCACTTGAATTCCTATTAGAGGGAGTCTTGTGGGATCCATATACAAGCCAGTCTGATGCTAAGACAGAGTGTTGTCTTCTGATAACTGACAGGGAGCCATATAGCCTAGGGCAACATCCACTCAGTTCACTGAATGGAGAGAGGTTGAGCTGGTGGTGCCTGTAGCCTTCAATCTTGTGTTCAAGCCTCTTTAGTGAGGAAGCTACTCTGCAAGTTACAGAAAGAAAATCCTGAACACCAATGAACCTCAACTTACAGTCTGTCATACCTGCAGAATATGCCAGGCAATAGTGGCTCAGAATTTGTGGGAATGACCAACTAATGTCTGGTTTAACTTGAGGACCATGACACTAGAGGGAGCCCATGCTCTACATTACCTGGATGGCCATAAACTAGAGACCAGATAGCCCAAATACTTAGGGTAGAACCAGCTGCAACTAGCTAAAACAAAACAAAACAAAACACACAGCAATGAAGCAACTCCTGATGATAATTTGCTATAATAATAGATCAATGCCTTGTGTATTTATCATCAGAGAAGCTTTTTCTAGTAACAGATGGGAATGGATGCAGAGACCCACTGCCAGAATTATGGGGAGAGTATAAATTTGTGGTCTCTAGTGTCCCTTTGCATGGAGCTCAGGGAAAACATCTGTTGTATTTTTGTGGGATATATCCAGAGAATATTATATCCTATTATAGATATACTTCCTCCTCTATTCACATCACCTAGGAAATTGATCTAGCCTAATGTATATCAACTAATCAATGTATAATGAAAATGTGCTACACAATGGAATATTACTCAGCTGTAAAGAAACTTTCAGGTAAATGCATTGTTCTTTAAATTTTTATATTGGATGAGGAAACATAGTTCCTGAAAAACAAATGCTATACATTCTTCTTCATATGTGGATCCTAGCCTTAATTCTCTACTTGAGTGTGTTCAATTTGCTATTCCTGTAATAACCAAGAAACTAGGACTAGGCCATTGTGAGAGGGCTGCCTTAAGAGATACAGAAAAATAGAGTGTACGGAATATTAAAGAGGAAGATGAATAGAAAATTAAGGGAGGAGAATGTTAGGTAAAGTAATGGAGTAGGAAGGCTAACCCAAACAAAGGAGATATGTGAAAGCTAAATGAGAGACTATTCTCTTGTATCAAAATATAAAGATATAGTTAGGGAGCTATGCTGCTTAGCGGGAAAGAGCTGCTCTTCTAACCTGTAGGGTATTTAGCAAATTTCCAGTGACTAGACATGAATTCCTCTTATAAATTAATGATAAAGGAAGCCCCAAAAGCCTTCAAAAGAAACAACATCTGGTCATTTCACTTGATTGTTTATCAAAACTAGATGATAAATTCCTTTTGCTGAAGATAACTAGGATTATTAACATAAAGAAAAGAAGCTGGTTCTAAGTTGCAAGTTTCCTTCCTATTACCTAGCTTCATGATTCTGTAGGAAGGTGTACAGATTTCTGGGAGAAAAAACACATCAATGCTGTTGCTTAGCTATAAATATGACAACCTACAAGATCAACCTAGCCATCAAGATGCACCTAACGGTGACACTACTGTTATAGTTATTACCAATGATTCTGGATGGGATTATAAACCAGCCCTGTGGGAGGGACTCCCTGTCTGATACTGTGAATCTATTTAAAAGTGCTTATTGGGGAGATCATGAGTACTATTGGAGAACTAAACGCTGTGTAGCTAAGTTGATGCAGTGTCAAACTGCTTCATAAATATCTATAAGCACACCTGTAAATAAACACTACTCTCAGCTGTAATCAGAGAAGCCTCTACTCCAAGTGTAATATTGAGAATACAGGAAGTCATCATTGCACAAGGCATTGGGAACAAGTGGTGCATGGATACTCAGTTCTAAAGCAGAAATTTCAGGCATCTTCTACATTAACTCATGGTACAATATAGAGAATAGGCCAGAAAGAGTATAAGAACTAAGGATAAGGAAAAGATGGTAAAATGTCATCTTACAAGATGCCATCACTGCAGTCATAAATTCACTGCAGCAACTGAGTTTATATACTTAGTATGAAAAATAATAGGCTCTAAATAGCCAGATATAGATGGAGGAGGAGCTCTGGAGGCCCTAACTTTCACTGCTGAACTACTTTTTTTCTGATAGTTTCAGGTAACAATGAAAATATACATTCAAATGCCTACAACAGATTCCAAGGACGTTCCTCGTCGTCTGTTAAACTAAATGGAATCCAAAACAAAATCAAAATTCATGAGCCTTGAAAAGAGATTGGTTAAGATGGGCATGGTTTATGGTTGATATGAAAAAGACAAGAGAAATTTGGTATAGAAAATAATCATAATACATTATATAAATATATTGTCACACAACAGGTTTGAAGACCAGGTAGTTTAGTTTTACAATTAAACTTAGCTGTTTGGTGGTTAATATGTTTTTAGGTCTAGATAGATGTCTTAAGTTGATAATGACAAGATGTGATGGAGATTGATTTACATTCAGGATTTTAGACTCACCAAGGTAGGAAAGATGTTTTCTTCAAGGCTTTCAAATACAAATAGCTAAAATACTAAGTATGTAACAGTTGTATAATTCCTGATTACATCATGGTTCTTCTTGCTATAGGTGGTTTATTGTATATATGTATAATAATATAAATGTATATGTAAAATGCTTTAAAAAATAATAAAGTTTTTAAAATTTAAAATATGTCATATGTATAGCAATGAACAGCCATTAGCTTTTTACTTTTTAAAGTTGTGTTGGGATGGACACTAGGTTCAGAGGTTAAGAACACCCATTGCTCTTGTAGAGGGCCAAACATTCATTTCATAATCAAATTGGAAGTTTACAACTAGCCCTTGCATAAATATTTAGAGGATCCAGCTTCCTTTGTTGGCCTTCACAGGCCCCAGGCATACACACAGTGCACTTACATACAGGCAGACAAAATACACATAAAATAAAACAAATATTTAATACATATAGTACAAAATAGAGCTTTTAAAAATTAAGTTACATTTTATTTATTTATATTTTATACCTTGGCTAATCAAAAACCCTATTTTGGGGTAGATTCTACAAGTATAGAAAGCAGACCAAAAGCAATGATATTAGATGATTAAAAGCCATATAGTGAGCAAAAATTTATACAGAATATTAAAGAACAAAAGATTTAGGTAGAGTAATAATTTCCACAAGAGGAGCTGGAGTAGCAGGGACATCTTAATCTGTTAAAAAGTTATGATTTAATCTAAAACTATACATCAATTAAAAATAAACTTAAAAGCTCTTTTTGGAATAAATACTCTTTACTCATTTCCTTTCTTTGTAATGTGAGTACTGTCCTGAAACTTTCATTTTACTTAGATAATTTTATTATTTTTATACTGGGTAATATACCCATAAAAGTAGCTTAACATACCAATGACTTTTATGTACATAGTATATATTCTAGACACATTTATAAATCAGAAAAGGAAAACATTAATTGAATTAATGTTTAATACAAGCACCTAGTGTTTGCCGAACAGTTACATCATTCATTTCTCAACCACACAGAGAATTTTCTGGAGATAGTGAAGAAAGGCAATAATCTTGCCTTGAATATTAATCATCACTGAAGCTTCATTTGTAATTTTTATTTAGTGTAATAAGTTGAAATTCTAAAGTTATGTTCTAATTTCATTATGTTCTTTTAGATTGCAAGCCACCACACAGAAATCCTGTGAAGTGAGAAATCAAAATGCTGTCAAAACAAACAAAAGCTACCAAACAGTAGAATGACGATCTGCAATGGCGTCACTGCATCAGCCTGGGAATGAGGCCCAGGTCAGTTGGATCCTCTCCTCTGTCGCTCAAGAACTGCAAAGACTATTGAGGTTCAAACTCCTAGGTGGCTCCTGTGTCAGTCGTGAAGTAGTGTAGTGCCTTTTAAAAAAATTATTTATCTATTTATTCACTTTACATCCAGATACTGGCCCCCTCCCTCCACTCCTCCCAGTCCCATTCTCCTTCGTCTTCTCCCATCCCTCTTCCTTGTTTCTTAGGAAAGGGGAATCCCCCCCAAATCAACCCATCCAAGCTCAAGTTGCATCAAGACTAAACATGTCCCCTTCCCCAGTGGCATGGCAGGAAACCCCACCAGTGTGAAGTAACAACAACAACAAAAAAAAGAAACAAAAAAAACAGGCAATACAGTTTATGTCGGAGGCAGGTCCTGCTCCCCTTACTAGGGGACCCACATGAAGCCCAAGCCCTCCATGAGCTAAATCTGTGTATGTGTCCAAGGTCCAGTTCATTCATGGTGCTTGGTTGGTGCGTCACTCTCCCCCACCCCCTCTGGGCCCCGGTTATTTGACTTTGTTGTTCTTCTTGTGGAGCTCCAGTCACCCGCAGGACCTTCCATCCATCCCCCTACTTTTCTACAAGACTTCCTACTTTTAGCACAATGTTTGGTTGAGTCTCAGCATCTGTTTCCATTCACTGCTGGCTGCTGAGGTGAGCCTTTCAGAGAAGAGCTATGCCAGGCTTCTGTCTGCAAGCATAGCAGAATATCATTCACAGCGTCAGGGATTGGCTCTCTCCAATGGACTGTGTCTCAGGTTGGGCCAGGCATTTGTTGGACATTCTTTCAATCTCCACTTTATCTTGTAGGCAGGGTATATTTTGGGTTGAAGGTTTTGCCAGTGTACTGATGTTTCCTTCCCTCTACTAGCATTTCTGTCAATTTAGAGGGTGCCCTCTTCAGTCCCCATGAGCCCTTCTCCTAGAAGTCTCAGCAAGCATCACCCTCATATCCTTTCATTTGTGACATTAATAATTTTCAGTTGCAAAATTATTATATTCTATTTATACTGAAGTACGAAGTTATAGCTTTTATACTTTGTGCTATTCTGAGGTTCCATTTTTAGTATATATAAAACAATGTACAAATATCACCACCTTCTAATTTTAAACTATTTTACACACTGAAGTATGGAATGATATTAATTTATAGTCATTAAACATTCAACATTTCTGATTTCTGTGTACTAATTTCTAAATTCTAAAGATAATATTATTGAATCTTATCTGTGGCTTGTTTCTTAACTCTATAAAGCATAATGTTTTCCAGTTCATTCATATTGAGGCCTGATTTTTACTACATTCTTTCTTTCCAACATATTATTTCATTGTATGGGCAGGAGATTTTGTTTATACATTAGTACATGGAAATATGTAATTTTCTATCTTAGGTTATTATAAATTATAATAAAGAAAATTCCAATAGGGTTATGTATTTCTTGATCTCTTATACATAAAACTAAGATCACATGCTGAATTACATGTTAACCTTATTTTCAACTGCAAAAAGTACTGAAAGACTGTTTTCCAAAGTCAATATAGCATTTCCTCTTCTTCCAAACAGTCCATAAGAAATAGCCCATATTCTTCGTAATACTTATGATGTTTTAATTTTAGAAATCACCATAATTATATTTTCCATGTAACACTGATTTGTATTCGATATGTGACACATGACAGGTATATAATGATTTGTATGTAATTTGAGGATAAATTTCCATTTAAATCATGTTCTAAAATATTTATCTCTTTTTTTCTTTTCTTTGCTGATTGTTAGGGATAATACACATGGCCCTGCACTGGATAAGCATGTGTTTGGCCACTAAAGTGACACTGTACATATAAAAAGTCATGGAGTATATATTTAAAATTTTATTTTATGCTTGTGGGTATTTTTATGCTTGTATAACTGTTTATGCATAATTACTGGAGATGTTAAAAGACATAATTGGATCCCAGGGAACTGAAGTTAGAGACCATTATGAACTGCCATGTGGGTGCTGGGAATTGAACCTCCATTCTCTGCAAGAGCAACCAGGGCTCATAACTGCTAAACTATTTCTCCTGCCACAAAAACAATAATTAAAATTCAATTGTAATAATAAAAGAATACTTATTCTTTTTTATACATATTTATTAATTTATTCATACTACATCTCAATTCTTATCCCATCCCTTGTATCCTCCCATTCCTCCCTCCCTCCCACTTTTCCCATTACTCCCCACCCATATGACTGTGACTGAGGGGGACCTCCTATCCCTGTATATGCACATAGTGTATCAAGTCTCTTCTTAGTAGCCTGCTATCCTTCCTCTGAGTGACACCAGGCCTCCCCATCCAGGGGATGTGATCAAATATGGGGCACCAGAGTTCATGTGAAAGTCAGACCCCACTCTCCACTCAATTGTGGAGAATGTCCTGTCCATTGGCTAGATCTGGGTAGGGGTTCAAAGTTTACTGCACATATTGTCCTTGGCTGGTGCTATAGTTTGATCAGGACCCATGAGCCCAGATCTGCCCATCATAATGTTCTTATTGTAGGTTTCTAGGACCCTCTGTATCCTTCTCTTTCCCCATTCTCCCATGCTTCTCTCACCTAGAGTCCCAATAGGATGTCCTCCCCTCTGTCCCACTTTCCCGGTAAGTGAAGACTTTCATGGGACATATTCCTTGGGCTAGTGTTCAGATATAAGTGAGTATATATCATTTGACTCTTTCTGTTTCTGGGTTAACTCACTCAGTATTATCATTTCTAGCTCAATCCATTTGTCCACAAATTTCGGGAAATCCTTGTTTTTAATAGCTGAGTAGTATTCCATAGTGTATATGTACCACAGTTTCTTTATCCATTCTTCTACTGATGGACACTTAGGCTGTTTCCATGTTCTGGCTATTATGAATAAGGTTGCTATGAACATGACTGAGCAAATGTTCTTGCTGTGTGCTGGAGCATCTTCTGGGTGTATTCCAAGGAGTGGCACACTCTTAATAGTAGAGCCAGGGACTTTTTGAAGTTGCCAGGCAACAATAGCCAAAATCAGCACTTGTTGATGTGACTCTCTTGCTGAAGCTGGACTGGTGGTCAGGTGATGATTACTTTTTTGTTCCTATTTTTGCCCTCAGCTTCATGATATGCTTTAATAAAAACTGTTAATGAGTACATGTGCACTTTGAGGATTTAAGGTAGAAATAGCTCATAGTTTTTTATATAAAAGTTTAAACTTGTGATTCGTTTAAGATTTTTCTAAGATTACTTTTTAAGATAATTGATTCTTTCTTTGTAACCACAAATTGCAGCCTGCCAGTAAAGAGAACCTGGATGAAAAAAATTACCTCATTTGCTTACACTTCATTAATCTATCACAAGTTGCTTAGTTACAAATGTATGTGGGTTCTTGGCAATAATTTGTTTTTCACATTTGTTTCTCACCCATAATACATAAAATATTTAATCATGTGAGGGTATTGGGGAACATTTTTTCTGCATATACTCATTGTAATTGTTCACTTAAATAAAAATAGAATGTAACCACATTGTGATTTTTGTACTGCTTGAAAGATTTGGCTGGGATGTATAAGCTGTGGGAGAAAAAAAAATAAGTTGTTGGAACTCACTCATTTGAGTTTACTCCACCCACCCAATATGTATATATTGTGTATATATGTATATGTGTATGTATGTAAAATGGTTGGAGCTTGTTCTTTGGAATTTGCTCTATCCACCCAATGTGCATATGTGTGTGTTTCTGCATGCACTTATACATGTATGGATGTGTGTGTGTGTGTGTGTGTGTGTGTGTGTGTGTGTGTGTGTGTGGAAACTTGTTGAAGCTTGTTGTAACTTGCTTGTTGAAGCTTGTCTTGCTTCATCCATCGAGTGTGTGTGTGTGTGTGTGTGTGTGTGTGTGTGTGTGCGCGCGTGCGTGTGTTTATGGTCTTTTTTCTCCTGTTTTCCTTTTCTCTTGTTGCTGGCAATATGACCCCATTGGTTACAATCAGTTCCAGCCTGGAGAGCCAAGCCTTTTACCCTCAGTTGGCTGGGTAATCAGTCACTGGTTACAAGCAGTATTGGCCCCATCACAAATTCTATGCCCCATTCAGTTTACCCTGTGGTGTTGAAGCTGGACTTCAACAAGAAATATACCTGATTATCAAAGACAAATGCTTCCTTGTGAAAAATAATGCAAATGGCATACCAACACAAATAGATGCAGAGAGTGAGCAGGTGTCCCTGTTTTAACATCTGACAAAATGACAGTCTTAGAAAAGATACCAAAGGTTACTTCATAAGATGAAGGGAACAGGCTGGAGAGTTAGGAGCTCAGCAGTTAAAAGCACTGACTGTTCTTCCAAAAGTCCTGAGCTCAATATCCAGCAACCGCATGGTGGCTCACAACCATCAAATCTATAATGACATCTGATGTGTATTTCTGGCATTTATACATACATGCAGATAGAGCACTCAAATACATAAGAATACATAAATAAGTAAATCTTTTAAAAAAGGTTAAAGGAACAACCCATCAAGAAAGTACAACAACTCTAAATATATATGCAACATACACTGACATACACATTTCATTCAAAAAACACTCTATATGTAAAGTATTTATAAATAAACTGCAACACAACAATGGTGAGTTGGTGAGACTCTTTAATAGCCCAATCTCATGAACAGATGGGTCATTCCAAAAAGAAGCAAGTGAAAAAGCATCTTAGTTAAATGCGGCCTAGATGAAATGGACCTGACAGATAGCAACAGAAAAATCTATGCAAATATTGCAGAATATACAATCTTTTCAATAGTTTATGTAACTATCTCTAAAATAGATTGTATAATAGAATGCAAGGCAAGTCTTAGCAAGCATAGGAAGCTGAAATAATTTCTTATATTTTCTACTTCATCATAACGAAGTAAAATTAGAAGTCAATAGTGAGGGAAATCAGCAACAGGAAAATTCAGACTCATGGAGATTAAACATGGTATGGATTGAGGAATGGGGCATCAAGGAAAACAAGATGTAAAATTGAAAATGTCTCAAAGCAGAAAATAAAGACACTACATATAAAACCTGTTATGTACACTGAAAGCAGTCCTTAAAGTACCTATGTTTAAAAGTATAAGATAGACTTAGGATTTTAGAATATCTGAAAAATGGCAATCTAGAAGAGATAAAAAGCAAAATCCTAAATCAGCACATGAAAGAAATAATAAAGGTTATGGCATAAATTAACAAAATGGAAGTGAACAAATATAAATAATCAATAAACTAGAATCCTTAAAATGTTAGATAATCCCTTAGCCAAACTACCCAAAAGAAATAGAAGATCAAAATTAATAAAATTAGAGAATAAAGAGTAAAAATGACAAGAGATACCGATAAAATTCAGAAAATTATTAGTGCTATTAAACTGAAAAGCCTAAAAGAATTGAATGAATTTCCATACTATACAGCTTACCAAAATTAAACCAAGAAGGCATAAACAATTTAAACAGATCTATAGCAAGCAATGAAACAGAAACTTCAAAAAAAAAATGCCTTAAAAAACAGTGCAGAGCCACATGTACTCACTGTTGAATCCTACCAGATGTGCCAAGAACTAATGCCATGCTTCTCTAACCACTTCATACACTAGAGAGGGGAGCAACACAACCACAGGTTTTATGAAGCCAATATTATAGATATCAAAACCAGATAAACACACAGAAACAAAACCAAAACTGTATGCCAAGTTCCCATATGAGCACAGATGCAAAATTCTCAATAAAATACTTGCAAATCAAATTGAAGAACACGTCGGAAAAACCATTCATTTCTCCCAATTAGTTACAACCCAGAGATGTAAAGACTTCAATACATACTAGTCAACAAATATAAAACATCACACAAACTGACTTAAGTGTAGAAATCACATGAATGTGGCTTCCACAAAGTCAAGGATCCGTTTATTGTGAAAAGCTCTTAAGAAATTAGGATTAGAAGGAATGTACCTCGACATGATAATATTCTATAAAGAATAACAAACTTACAGTCACCATTATGCTAAATGGGAAAAACTCAAAGCATTTGGACTATAAAATTCAGAACCAGCCGAGACTGCTGACTTTCTCTATTCTTATTCATGTGAATGTCCAAGATTTTAGCGAAGAATTAGGACTGGAAAGGAATAAAGCAAATGCACATAAGAAAGCAGCAAGATGGCATGATCTTCTTCTACATGGGAAACAGTAAGGATTCTAAAAGGTAACTCTTAGAACTAATGAACACTTTCAGCAAAGTAGCAGGATACAGCAACAGCATAGAAAATTCAGTAGCAATGACGCATAACAATAATAAACATACTGAGAAAATATCAGAAACGCAATTCTAATCACAAGACCTTCAAAACTAATACTTTGGAAGAAACCTGCCTAAGGAACTGAAAGACCTCTACAGTGAAATTTTTTAATAATGGACAAAAACAATCTAAAGAAGAAACTACAAGATTTGGAAAGATTTCCCATGGCAATAGATTGGCAGAATTGAGACTGTACACATGTTTACTGGAAACATTGTATAAAATTCCAATGACAGTGATATTTTTATGAAACTGGAAAAACCCTAAAATTCATAAGAAAGCATAACAGATTGAGTAGCTAAAGTATTTCTAAGAAAAAAGAACAACGCTGTAGATAATCCACTCCTGGCTTCAAGATATATAGGGTCACATTCATAAAAGCACTAAAAGCAGCGCAGAAAGCACTGGGATAATCACAGACACATGGATCAATACAGTCGAGTGGAGAACCCAGAAGCAAGTGCACACAGTCCCAGCCAAGACACCTAACTTTGACAAAGATATATAAAAAAATCATAGGACAAAGTTTTGTGAATAATGGTTCTGGAAATATGGGAAGGCACACACATATAAGAATGAGCCTAGATCCCCATCTCTCACCCTGAATAAAGCGCAACTCCAAACCCATCAAAGATCTTAACATGAGATGTGAAATGAGGAAGCTGTTAGAGGAAAATGCTCAAAAATATAGATAGACAAGACTTTCTCACAGTAGTCCTCCAAAGGATTAAATCAGTCTCAGAAAGACAAGTCTTGTGTTTTCTCTTTCTTTGGATCCCAGATTTTGTAGAGATGCATAAAATCATGTGAATATTTAGGAAAACAAGAGGAGAAGCCTAATTGCCTAAGAGACAAAGTCAACTAATTGGAGTAGAGAGGAGTGGGGAGAAAAAGAAGGGTCAGAACAGGAGTGAGGTGAAAGCAAATTATGTAATGATATAAAAATATCATGTGAAACTTGCTATTATGTACAATGCCTATTCACCAACACAAAATACAGAAATCATACTTTAAAAGAAAATTCAAATATAGTCTTACATAATTTTTGATAGAGAAAGCACTAATTTTAACATGTATTTAAGACATTTTTGCTATCATAAACTACCTAAATTGTGAATGCTTTCATATGACTAATCTATAATAGAGTCTTTATTCCAAATAGGGAATATTCTTCTAGTGAGAGATATACTTGTTATCAGACAATGTGTTTCTATTGGTCATAACTAAAAGGCTGTATGGAACAACAAATGTCACTAAAAATGCACACAAAACGCACACAGCACTGTGAGTTATTCTACCCAATATTGGTTTCCTACATTTAATACAAACATCTGATTTTAATCAATTGGCCAATATTTACAACAATCTCTGACTTATTGTAAAAATATGCAGTTAAATATACCAAAATGAAGATTTTTAGGTAGATCAAAGTAATGCTAGCTTCCAACATGGGGGAGGAGGGCAATTGATCACACCATTGGCTAAAGGCAATTAGCATTTGATTGCTCTAATAATGTCATACGTGTAGTGTGACCACACAGCAGAGCTGGTCCCAATCCCAAGACTAGTTGACCAACACAAATTGGACCCAATGGGGTAAAAGGAAAAAAATTCATCTTAAAGTTGGGTAGAAAGACATAGGACAATTAGAGGGTGGGCATATGAGAAGTAGAGAGGATGTGTTCAAAATGCACCATGTGACGTTCGTAAATAATTAAGAAAATATAAAATCTAATGCAAGTTTGTTCCTTAAATAATACTAAATGTTATCAACAGAGGAATATGCCAAATTAAACTAATATAAAAACAAATAAAGGGAAAATAATAGTGATGAGTAAATAGATGACCTAGAACAGTATTTTGAACATTAAAGGTTTAATAAAGAACTTTTAGAAACCTAAACTTACCCAAAATATTTCAGAAAAAAAAAATCCCTTGAAATGAAGTCTATTATAACATATTGTTATACAATAGCCACATGACTACAAAAATTATGAAAAATAAGCTTTTTAAAAAGAAAAAACAAATGTACTTTAATAAATTTCCTAATTCTTTTCAAAAAACTGTTTCCTCTTGCCTTTTTGCGGAAGTATTGTACCCTACTTCAGCTGGATCTCGAAGTAGAGCCTGCCTACGCATGTCAGCTTACCCTTCGTAATAAAGATCTCCAGTGCTAAAGATCTCTAAAGCACTAAAGAAACTCCTCTGAATTTTCATTAAGCAACCATGTAATAAAGACTTGTGCAAACTGTAGATTAAAATCTAGTCCACTACACCAAGAACTCAGGAGCATATTGGGGGCTCCTTTCAGTGTGTAATTTCCTAAATAAGATCAACTCAAAAGCTGACTGTCCCTGTTGATGACAGAAACCAAGGAATTACAAAAGGATTTTGTATATCTACTTGACAAAATGAGAAAATGTGACCTTCATCATTACTAATCCCAATGCCAATGATTACCTCTTTAAACTACCCAGGTCCAGTGTGATGGCTCAGTAGATAAAGGCACCAAGCATGTACAGAGGATTTAAGCCCTAGAATACAGTGAAGAACATAGTCAACTCCTATAAGTTATCCTCTAACCTACATGAACATGTGTATCCACACTTGTACACATGTGTGCACACACACAATTATTTCAATAATTAAACTCAATTTTAAAAGTTCATACACTAATACTTGGGTCAAATGCCTCAGTTTAGTTGACCTCCAGCCTCCTTTTCCTGTATTTGACCTCAACAGCATGGGAAATAGTTACAGTGTAAGTGATAACCTTCAAAGTTGATGAATATCAGTTAAAAACTTCACAGATGTATAAAAGAGAGTGAAATGAACATAATTTCCCTTGGCCTTTAGCTGACTCTCCTCAGGTAGAGTCAAATTGGAAGTCGGTAGCTCTTATATGGTTCCTATGGCACGAAACAGTCCTGTAAGCATTTACAGTTTGGAGAGAAAGAGATAAAACATCCATGTACTCCCAGCACATGGAGATGAGGAGCTCAAGGCATGACTGGCAATGCGGTGACTGTGAGACAATTTATATCTACTGAACCATATTATTTCAAAGAAAAAATACATATTTATCTATAACTTATAATTTTAGAACATGTTTATGATGAATAAAGAATATCTATGTACAAACACGGCCAGATTCCTTTTTGTTTAGTCTCAGAATTTAAAGTCATTTAACTAAAGCCTCATTAAAAGTCAAAACAAAAGCATATTTTTGTAGTAATTCCTCAGCAAAGTTAATTTAGAAGGACGTGAAGTGAATAGACTTCCGAGACTTCTAATATGTACATCTTTCCAGTTAAATAAAAATGTATACATGTTTACGGACACAGTTGTGTTTATCTTATAAACTCCCCCACTACATGTATATATATTTTTCCATTAATGTTTAAAGAATAACATAGCTAGACATAAAGTCATTTTTATTTAATTTTATAATCGTATTATTTCTCTACTTTTACTAACTTGGAGAATGATTAGCTAAATTTTCATTCATAAGGCAACAACTTTGGGATGCCTTTGGTCTAATGTGATGATTATGGCATGAATAACTATTAGCTTAGGAATCATATGATGGAGATGAGATACTGAATTGGGAAAGAGAGGCTTTCCAATGGAAGTACTCAGGAGAAAGATAGAAGGGGTGATCAAAGCTTAGAAAGCAGGTTAATGGAAGTGAACTTTGAATCATCCTATCCAGAGGGAAAGAAGATAAGCCAGACAAGTACCAAGGGCCATGCCACCACTGCAGGCTTGCAAGGGCCCAGTGCTGGGCTGGAAGTTACTTTCTGTATTCATTCATGCTAATCTATACAACGTGGGTGTTACCAGCTTCAATTCTACACTCAGGAAAATGAACTTCAAACTGGAGCATCTTGAGAAAGAAACTAAGCCATTGGTCTCTTCTTCTCACTGGACTGGACAAGCCCCCTGGCTTGTCACCTATGAACATCAAATGTAGATCTCTATACAAATAATCTGGACAGAGAAACAGAGGGCTCAACCTAGGATTTCAAACATATCCTTCACCCCAAGAGCCTTGCAGCCTTCCACCATTGAGCTGATTCCAAAACCTTCCTAAAGCACTCAATGACACTCTGTTGCTCCAGAAATCACGCAAGTATATAGACTTCCATAGTAGCTGCTCCCCTCGCACCTATCTTTAGCACACATAACCAAATACACTTAGCCAGTGAATAAACTAATCTGACTCTACCCAACCCTTCCCTAGTCCCACTGCTCACACTCGAGGTATGCATAATGCAGAGCTTTCTCTTTTTCTGTATAAATTATCTTACCTATAGCAAGAATTAAGCTCCCATATCACAGAATAGGCTTGAGTGTTTGGCATAGGGCCGTCACTAGAAATTTCTGAGAATGTTGGAAAGCCCTCCTCCACAGGGTAAAAAATGCTACAGACTTCAAGGCCTGTTTCCACATCCAGTAAGTCTAGCATAGATTCTGATTTTATTACTCAGTGAAGTCTTCAGTCAATGTATTCTTTCAGTCAACTGCAAAGGTGTGTGTGTGTGTGTGTGTGTGTGTGTGTGTGTGTGTGTACTACAAAACAAATAAATACACACATATATGAATGTATATGTGGTATATGGGAGGTGGTTTGTCTCTCCAAAAATGTCTAGGCCACTCTTCTAGATGCCACTCACTCATTCTACTTATATTTTCCATGGCATAGAGAATCCATTGCTTCTGCTATGTTGACAGAACACCCTAAATACAGCTCTTAGACATTAGTTTAAAAACCAGTCAACTTGGCCACATATTTTGCTGTGCTGGTGAGAATAAAGAAATTAATGGCTAGTAGAATCAACCAGTTTTCCAATTTCATTGAGCCACATGGTCATAACTACAAAGACAAAAGTCAGCAGAAAAGTCAGCCTAGGAATTCTGAAGTCTTTTGCACATTGGTGGATACGCAATTGAATCTAATCTTTTCCAGGCAGAATTGTTAAGTTCTCAAGAAGAAAACAGAGGTGCAATGAGAGTAAAGCTACAATAACTCACTTACCAAAACAACAACTATGGGATATAGGAGAGGACGGCTGCTCTCTTCAATTATACTCAGTAGCTTCTGGGTTTCTTGAAAATCAGAGGGCACAACCTCAAAGAAAAGAAAGTAAGAGAAAATGAATGGAAGACCTTAAAGAATAGAAGTTGGCTCCTGGAGGGGGAGAGTTCTACATAATATCCAATGTATTTATCAGATTAACAATTAAACCACTTTAAAAGAAACCTACAATTTATGGATATTAAGATTTAAGCAATATCCTGGGTTAAATTATGTTATCTATGGGTGGAAAATTAAAAATACTGTCTATGGGAGAAATATTTGCATCTCATGCTAGGAATTGGGTTCCAAGAATAATGTTTTCTTATATGAAATAGTAAAAAAATACAGTTTTTCAGCACAGAGTAGATAGCACATGTAAGGGTTCAGAAAGGTGTATTCTCTTTGACACTGTATGCTCGAGTCTCAAATTCTTCCAGCCATTACTGTTTACTACTTACATTCACACAGATGAAACTGTAGCATTGGTCTGTGATGAAGTTCTGAATATCTCCACCCACATGGTCCAGAACCACAGACGTGACTTTGACACACTAGGAAAAAAGCCATACCAAAAGACATTTATCATTTAGACAGACAGGCCCACATGAACATAAGCGACTCCATGACAAAGCAACAGATCTGTTCTAAACTCATGGAGCCTTGTAGCATGTACAGTAACAAACCCAGCTGAAGTGTATCAGACAACCACAAGAAAGATAATTGGAATTAATCCATGAATAATGTTTACTATTTTAAAATACAAAAAAATGTAGGAATTGTTACAAATAGGCAAACAGTTTTGCAGACTGAGGAAACACTCGGCAAGGAGCATGGTTTGTGTTTTATGAAGAATTTGTTACAGTGGATATTCAGGGGCAGGAGGAGAAAAGCTGAGCGGGATGTGGTGGTGGGACTGCAGGGGCATATTAAGTACCATAGTTTAAGCAGCAGATTTCATTCCACCTGGAATGACCAGAAGCAAAGAAGGCAATAAGAAATTATTACAATGATGTCTGTTAGAGAGAAATAGGAACTGCACTTGGGCAGTAATAACCCAAAACAAAGACCCTGCCAAACACTACCTTCTAAAAGGTAGCTAATCTGGCTGTGGTGGTACACACCTTTGATCCCAGCACTCAGGCACAGTGGCTGGTGGATCTATGTGAGCTCCATGCCAACCTTGCCATCATAGTAAGACTCTGTCTCAACAAACAAACAAAAGGTCGTAACTTTAGACTAGATCTAGAAGGGGCAATATATCAATCATAAAAATACTTTCCCAATAAAGTATTTATAATTTGGCATTCTCTTGAGCCACATTTTTCTTTAATTATAAATACAAACTTAAGGTCAACAATTAGCAATGGGGCCTCATGAGGCTAAGAAGCTTCTGTAAGGTAAGACTCACTGTCAACAGAACAAAGCGACAGCCTACAGACTGGGAAAAGATCTTTACCAACCCTACATCCAAAATATATAAAGAACTCAAGAAATTAACCACCACCAAACCAAATAAAACAATTGAGAAATGGGGATCAGAACTAAATAGAGAATTCTCAACAGAGGAATATTGAATGGCTGAGAAACACTTAAAGAAATGCTCAACATCGATAGTCATCAGAGAAATGCAAATCAAAACGACTCTGAGATTCCATCTTACACCCATTAGAATGGCTAAGATGAAAACTTCAAGTTACACCACATACTGGCGAGGATGTGGAGAAAAGGAACACTCCTTCATTGCTGTTGGGAATGCAAACTTGTACAACCACTTTGAAAATCTATTTGGCACTTTCTCAGAAAACTGCAAATAAGGCTTCCACAAGATGCAGCTATTCCACTCCTTGAAATATACCCAGAAAATGCTCTGCCACACAACAAGGACATATGCTCAACCATGTTCATAGCAGGCTTATTCATAATAGCCAGACCTGGAAACAGCCTAAGTGTCCATCAGTAGAAGAATAGATAAAGAAACTGTGGTACATATACACTATGGAATACTACTCAGCTATTAAAAACAAGGAAATGTCAAAATTTGTGGACGAATGGATTGAACTAGAGATGATCATACTGAGTGAGTTAACCCAGTGGTATACACTCACTTATAATTGGATACTAGCCCAAAAGGCACATCCTACAAAAGTCTTCACTTACCAGGAGATTTGGATAGATGTGAAGACATCCTACTGAGAGTCTAGGGAAGAGAAATATAGGAGAATGGAGAAATAGAAGGACCCAGATGGTCTTAGAAACATACAAGAAGAACATCATCATGGGTGGATCAGAGCCCAGGGGGTCTGCTCAAACTCTTGCCCTAACCAAGGGCAATACAACAGTAAACATCGAATCCCTACTCTGATCTACCCAATGGACAGGACATTCTCCACAGTTATGTGGAGAGCAAGGACTGACTTTGACATGAACTCGGGTGTTCCATATTTGACCACCTCCCCTTGATGGGGAGGCCTGGTAGCACTCAAAGAACGGATAAGCAGGCTACCAAGATGAGACTTGATAGCCTATGACTATATAGTGGGGGAGGAGGTCCCCCTCGGTCATAGATCTAGGGGAGGGGAATAGGGTGAAAGTGGGAGGGAAGGAGGGAGGATACAAGTGATGGGATAACAATTGAGTTGTAATCTGAATAAATTAATAAAATTTAAAAAGCAATAGGATTCTTTTATAAAATCTAGCTGTAATAATGTCCCAGGAACTCATATCTCAACATTCACACCTGCATTGCACATATCATACTTTACAATCTATACTCCTAAAACAAAATGCTGCTTCTAACACATGGAACTGTAGCCCCAAGATGCTCTACTCCATATACTGTTATAAATTATGGGAGAATAGAGAGGGAAGGTGTCAAGACCTAGTTCTGGCATAAAAACTAGTTCACTGATAACGCTTAAGATTTTTTTTCCACTTAAAATTTGTACTGAGCCCTAAGTTCAAAGAGAACTTTCAAATATTCAAAGAGAGTAATCATATATTATTCAAAATGTATATATGTATATATATATATATATATAACAAATATCAATTTATTATGCATCAAGTTTTTACCAAGAAATCACGTGAGCTAGATATTACAAAGAAACGCTAAAGTATTCCTGGGCCTCTAATGTATCCAAATAATTTGGAAGGCTTTATCAGCTAATTTGCTCCAGACTCTTCCATGATGTTTGTATGGCAGACCCCTTGCCGTGACAGCTATGCCTTTCCTCCTGCAGACTCTCTGACATTTTAGAAAGTAAGAGTAGAGATGTCAGTCTCCCTGGAGCAGATTTCCAAAACATTCCCAAGTCGTAATGATAGGTCTCCTATGTGACTAAAGGATGAGCTGATTTGTCAGAATCCCTTGCTTAAGACTACACTTTCCTAATATCAGAATGCTTATAAAGGCCTCACAGCCAGGCAGCAACTGGCCAGCAACCTCTTGTAGGAGTGCATTTCAGAGAGGAAGCTCTGCCTTGCTGTTCTTGCTACTGCAATGGCTATGAGGAGTAAATTATCTTTTTACAGAGCCTGCTGCCTCAAGTCTTCAAAAGGAAGACTGTGGTACTGTGTCAGGGTAAGTTGTATGCATGGAAGCTAACTCATTTCTCATTGTTCAGATAGAAATCAAGGCAACCACAAAAACAGATCTTATCATGCAGAATTCTGAATTCAAAAAATGATTTAGTTTTAAAATTTCCTTTTGTATACACATAAATGAGATCTGTGCTAAAATCATGAGCCATATAATGAATTAAGCTCCTAAATATCAAAACGTAGATGAACTTCTAGAGCACAGAGTTTAGAATAATTGAGAAAAGAAACAGGTATATTTTTCACAACTAGCAAATGCTTAACAGGGCTTAAAACTCTGCCATACATATGAAAGAAAAGCAGTTTAAGTTAAAAATACCATATATTTTAATTACCAATAATTACCAATAATCTCTGAATATTACATGGATAGCATTCTGATAATTCTATCAGTAGTATATGCTGTAACTACAAGAACAGTAACAGGATGACTTAAGGTATAAATAAAAAAATAAATAAATAAAAAGAAAGGGCAGTAAATGCAATATCACCAAAACTACTGATAAACCTGAGATAATGTTTAACATGCAGAGAAAGCTATTTCTAATGGTTAAACAAAGACAACACCAATACATCAGAAATCCTAGACTTCCAATGACAAGCCAACACATTTGTAAGTCAGTTTTGACACCTTCCTGTGAAAGACGAGGAAAGGCTCACTTTATTTCCGCTCCAGCAACAGCTGGATCGTATTCTACATACTATAAGGTAACTGCATATGTTACTCCCATATTGTATGTGCAATAATCTGTATCCAAGAAAACTAAGCTTAATTCATTTTCATATAATTTTATATTGAATTATATTCATCTGTAAGAGTTTTGTGGACTTGTGTTTGATATTCATGTTGGTCCAAGCATCCTGCCCACTATACCTGTGGTATATTCCTTGAGCCTTTTGTTTTGAATTCTAAGAATAACTTGGCTAGGGATAATCCTGGCATTATACTTTTTCTTCATACATTTGCACATACTAGCCACTGCATCTGAAGACCACATGCTTCCCCGCAGCGCTTCACTCCATCTCTCACTGACCCGCTCTTTTCCAAGCACTACACCAGCTAAATTTCAACACTTCCTGGATTTTCACAGCTGTCCCCAGTGATGTGATATCTGAAATTCTCTTTCCTCCTGTCTTGTAGCTGAGGAACAATCAGACATGAGATGATACTCCTGAATTCTGATTTTATTTGAAGCTTGCAGATGAGACTCCATTAAATTTGAGTGGCCTCTGTGGGGATGTAACAGTCATGCAGTATGTCTAAGCTTTGCTTGCTTTGGGGTTTTACAGGAAGGGGCACTTTAAGGAACTCTTTATCTGGAGACACCTTGGCAGATTTCCTGTTCAAGAGATTTCTTTCCAACTCCCCCTGACCTCTGCTATACTGTGCTTCAGGATGTTGGCTTGTTCATCTAACTGAACACCTGTTACGGTGACTCTTGTGAACTCACAGGATAAGGGATTTCACATGGCATAGTTTAGGAGTGTCAGTATATCATGCAGAAAGACGTGAAGTGGACTAGAGAGATTCAGGCCAGGGCCAGACAGGAAACAGAGAAGGGGAGCCATCAAGTATTTCCTTTGGGCCCCAGTGTGAAAGAAGGTGAGGTGCACATTCTGTATAAGTTTAGCCTACTGCATAACTCATACCCACTCCTTAGTCTACATGGGAAAACCCACACTGACACATCCAGAGCTAGGCCTCTCTCAGGTAGTTCTAAATCCAGCCTGGTTGGCAGGAAAGAGTAATCTTCACATTTTATTTCTTACCCTTGTGATTTTTTTAAAAAGACCTGGACTGCCATTTCAAGTCTCTGATGGGGGTTGAAGATCAGATAGTTTAGCCTTACATTCAAGTTTAGGGAAGAAGTTCTTTTTAGATCAAGATAGATGATTTAAGTTAATAGAGATGAAATATGAGAATGAATTTGGTAATTTTCCATCCATTTCTATCTTTTGGAGTAGCTTGAATAGTATCGGTATTAGCTCGCCCTTGAAGGTCTGGTAGAATTCTGCACTGAAACTGTCTGACCCTGGGCTTTCTTTTGGTTGGGAGACTATCACTGATTGCTTCTATTTCTGTAGGGGAAATGGGATTAGTTAGCTTGTTTATCTGTTCTTCACTCAACTTTGGCAAGTGAAATTGATGAAGAAAATCGTCCATTTCCCTTAGATTTTCAAATTTTGTGGCATATATGCCTTCAAAGTAGGATCCTATGATTCTTTGTATTTCTTCAGTGTCTGTTGTTATGTCTCCCTTTTCATTTCTGATTTTGTTGATTTCAATACTGTCTCTCTGCCTTTTAGTTAGTTTGGCTAATGGTCTATCTTGTTGATTTTCTCAAAGAACCAGCTCTTGGTTTTGTTGATTCTTTGGACTGTTTTCTTAGTTTCTAATTTGTTAATTTCACCCCTGAGTTTGATTATTTCCAGACATCTACTCCTTTTGGGTGTTTCTGCTTCTTTTTTTTTTCCCCCCCCCCTAGGGCTTCCAGTTGTGTCTTTAAGATGCTTATGTGCGATGTTTCCAAGGACCTCATGAGGCTGAGAAGCTTCTGTAAGGCAGAAGACACTGTCAAGAGAACAAAGTGACAACCTACAGACTGGGAAAAGATCTTCACCAACCCTACATCTGACAAAGGTCTAATATCCAAAATATATAAAGAACTCAAGAAATTAAACACCACCAAACCAAATAACCCAATTGAGAAATGGGGCTTGGAACTAAACAGAGAATTCTCAACAGAGCAATATCGAATGGCTGAGAAACACTTAAAGAAATGCTCAACCTCCTTAGTCATCAGGGAAATGCAAATCAAAATAACTCTGAGATTCCATCTTACACCCATCAGAATGGCTAAGATCAAAAACTCAAGCGACACCACATGCTGGCAAGGATGTGGGGAGAGAGGAACACTCCTTCATTCCTGGTGGGAATGCAAACTAGTACAGCCACTTTGGAAATCTATCTGGTGCTATCTCAGAAAAATGGGAATAGGGCTTCCTCAAGACCCAGCTATTCCACTCCTTGGAATATACCCAGAAGATGCTCCAGCACACAAGAAAATTTGCTCAACTATGTTCATAGCAGCCTTATTCATAATAGCCAGAACATGGAAACAGCCTAAGTGTCCATCAGTAGAAGAATGGATAAAGAAACTGTGGTACATATACACTATGGAATACTACTCAGCTATTAAAAACAAGGAATTCCCGAAATTTGTGGACAAATGGATTGAGCTAGAAATGATCATAATGAGTGAGTTAAACCAGAAGCAGAGACTCAAAGGGTATATACTCACTTATATCTGCATACTAGCCCAAGGGATATGTCCCACAAAAGCCTTCACTTACCAGAAAACTGGGACAGAGGGGAAGACATCCTATTGGGACTCTAGATGAGAGAAGCATGGGAGAATAGCAAAGTAGAAGGATCCAGAGGGTCCTAGAAACCTACAAGTAGAACATTATGATAGGCAGATTTGGGCCCAGGGGTCCCACTCAAACTAAGGCACCAGCCAAGGACAATACAGGCGGTAAACTTTAAACCCCTACCCAGATCTAGCCAATGGTCAGAACATTCTCCACAGTTGAGTGGAGAGTGTGATATGACTTTCTCACGTACTCTGGTGCCTCATATTTGACCATGTCCCCTGGAGGGGGAGACCTGGTGGCACTCAGAGGAAGGACAGCAGGTAGCCAAGAAGAGGCTTGATACCCTATGAGAATATACAGGGGGAGGTAATCCCCCCCAGGAAAAGTCATAGGGGAGGGGAATAATGGGAAAATGGGAGGGGGGAATGGGAGGATACCAGGGATGGGATAAACATTGAGATGTAACAAGAATAAATTAATAAAAAAAAAACTGTATCATTCTAGTTTAGTCTCCTTTACTATCTCCAAAAATTGATAAATCTTGTCAAAATCAAGTACTTATTTTTATACTGATTAATTAAAATGTAGAATTGAACTGTATATATAGCTCAGGAGTTAAGAACTCTTATTTATTTGGACAAGGACCTGAATTTTGGTCCCCCTACCCTTACAATGGCTTACTAACCATCTGTAACTCTATTCCATAGGCACCACTAACACATAGTAAACAAACACCTTTCATGCTAAAAATGTTTAACTCACAATATGAAACTACTAGTTGATTACTTTTCCCTTCAAGAGAAATAAAAAATAAAAGAAATTCAGCTTTTGGTGAATAATCAGAGAATGCTGTTGGTATAGCAAAAAAATGATACACTGAAATTTTAAATGGATATTTTATGTGCATTTTGTATTTAAATTCAATGCAGACTTGCCTATCTATAAATAAGTATTCATTGTTACACTCATTTCAGTAAATAAGACAAACACAATCTGGTTTCTTAACATCACTGACATAAAGAGAACTGAGATGTGAGCAGTCAGCCCAAGTCAGCCCCAGTCAGTGTTAGGCCTGCTTTGGAAGAAAAACATTTTTTTTTTTTTTCTTTTGAACTTGAATGATTTTTATTTGAAATTGCCATAAATAACACATTCAGCATGTTAGATATTCTGCAATTATAACACCAAGCAACAGAAACTGACTATGTTGACATAGTCAGATACTAGGTGTTACCCAAGATAAAACCACAGTACTTAGGAAACTCTATGACTCTCAGGAAATGACAAAGAGAACCTGGAAAGAATTAGAAATGTATCTAAGACAAGATATGACCTATAGGTGGTATATTTTCCACAACTCCCAAACATAGGTTACTGGCCCAGACAAGAGACACATACGAACCTATGATATCTCCCGGCAGCACACAGGAACAGTGCAAACTGTGAGGGTTGGATTTGACAGAATGGATGGATGACAGAATATAAGCAACCAGTCTCAGAATGTGAGGACCAGATCTGATTAGGGTAAAGCCCAAAGGGAGAAGGTGTTACACAGTTCCTGTGACAAGTGTCAAAGCCAGTATGTAAGTCTGAACAAACCCATAGGTTCAGGGAATTGAACAAAACTCATGGCAGCAAAAGCTGTGGATTCAGGGAAGGAATGGAACATGGCCTTCTGTAAGCCACACAGCCATACAAGGGGTTCTACAGCTCACTATAGTAACAACTATGGTAGAAGCTCACTATGTCCCCATGGAGAAAACTTGAGCTATCTTTGATGAAGGCGCACAAACAGTATGAGTCCCAAAACTGACAGTGAAAGCTGAAGAGCCATTCAGAAGACCAGGCTGACTCAAGAAGATACCTGACCCTCTAAGGAAGAGTAAGAGTAGAGCTCTAGTTCTAAGTAGCAGTGCCGTAGAGGAAAATTAACTCAATGTTATTATGTTTCCATCCTCTTCTGAAATAACAAAAGAGGTATTAAACCATGTTGAGATCCGTGGTCAGGTGCTTCCACATGTCCTTGTCTATAATCTGTGCTACTACAGACTGCTATGGGAAAGGAAGCTTCTTTTTCAGTGGTATTAATGACTTCACATTCATTATTGAGAGGGAGAGACATTGACAGCTTCTGAGACAAACCCTACTTGCTCCCCACAAACACAAAAGGAAAATGTCCAAAATGGAAGCTATTGAAGAGATTCTTTAAGAGTTGTGATAGAAATGGTGAGGTGTAGCTCTTCACACTTGATGGCTTCTGGTGAGGTGTGGGCTGAGAATGACTTAGTTTTTGTTAAGAGGTTGGCCACTGGGCATTATACCATACTCCATTGAGTGTATGGGTAATACAAACTGGATTTGGTATAATGGGGAAGGAGTACAAGGGTGTACTTTGAATGAATGGAAAGTGAGTGTGATGGGGTGCATGATTGAAAGTTATAAAGAATAAAAATTTTATGTTGTGAGGAAAAGACAACAAAGACAAGGACTCAGCTAGTACAATAACCCCAGATATGCAATTAGTAGAGCAAGATCAAAACAACAACAAAATCAAGATAACTTGCCTTCCACTAAAATCATTAATCAAAAGTAATGTCTCCTAATGTTAGCAACGTGGAAAAACTTTAAGACAAAGAATTTAAAGGAATAATTATAATCACACAATTAGGAGATTTAAAAGAAGATTAAATAACAAACTATTGAATTGCTTGTGGTTTACTAAAGAAATCAAGAAGGATACAATTCTAGAATCAAATAAAAATGAAGACAAAAATCTATCAGTCTATGATGTTTTGAAAACAGACCTAAGAAAAAGGTTTATAGTGACAGGTCCTTATGTCATGAATTTTGAGACATTGCAAGGAAAGAAATTAATGATACACCTCAGGGCTGTAGACAAACAGGAGGAGGAGAAGGAGGACGAGGAAGGGATGGAGGAAAAGAAAGAAAAAAAGTACCTAAAAGTAATAAATGGAAAGAAATAATCACATAACATCATAAGTTAATGACAGAGAAATGAAAAAAATTGCAAAGAATCAATAAAAAGAGGTGTAATTTCCTTGAAAAGATAAGCAACATTACAAACTGTTAGCCAAATTAGCCAAAAGAGAGACAAGACACACATTCTAAAATTATAAAAATAAAAACGAACATATCACAAACTATAGCAATGAAAATGAGGTCAATATACCTGAAATTCCTACCAAACTAAATTGGAAAACTTAAAATAAATTGATGGATTATATATTTGCATGACATATCAAAATTAAACAAAGATGAAATTAAACCAAATCCATAAACATCATGGAATTGAAATAATAATAGTCTCCCAAATGAAAGACAGTACAGAACCAAATCTGTTCCTTGTTTAATTCTACCAAGCCTTCAAATGAATTAACATCTAATGACCAATACTATTTAAATTCTTCTAATAGGATGCCTTCCCCTCTGTCCCAGTTTCCTGATAAGTGAAGGCATCCTATTGGGACTCTAAATGAGAGACGCATGGGAGAATAGCAAAATAAAAGGATCCAGAGGGTCCTAGAAAACTACAAGTAGAACAATATGATAGGCAGATTTGGGCCCAGGGGTCCCGCTCAAACTAAGGCACCAGCCAAGGACAATACAGGAGGTAAACTTTAAACCCCTTCCCAGATCTAGCCAATGGTCAGAATATTCTCCACAGTTGAGTGGAGAGTGTGATATGACTTTCTCACGTACTCTGGTGCCTCACATTTGACCATGTCCCCTGGAGGGGAAGACCTGGTGGCACTCAGAGGAAGGACAGCAAGTAGCCAAGAAGAGACTTGATACCCTATGAGAATATATAGGGGGAGGTAATCCCCCTCAGGAACAGTCATAGGGGAGGGGAATAATTGGAAAATGGGGGGGGGGGAGGAATGGGAGGATACAAGGGATGGGATAAACATTGAGATGTAACAAGAATAAATTAATAAAAAAAAGACAAAAAATTCTTCTATAAAGTAGAAGAGATAGAATATCTTCAAAAATATTTTCTGAAATCAATTTACACTGATAAAAACATATAAAGATATAACACAAAAACTTCATGATATTAGACTAATTCTGTGATGAACATAAATTTTAAAAGCCTCAATTAAACTTCTAAATTTGAATGTAAGAACACATCAAAGAAATGATCATCTTGGCTTTATCCCAGAGATAGAAAAATTTCAGTATATATGAATCAATAAATGTAATACTTTGTATAAATGAATTAAAAGGCAGAAACCATGGACAAGATCAATAGATGCAAAGAAGCATTTAATAAAATCCAACATCCTTAATGATAAAAGTCATTACAAGGCCATGGATGGAGGAATAATAGCTCAACGTAGTACAGGGTATATATGACAAACATATTTCAAACATTACATGAAATAAAAAGAAACAAAGCATTCCTTCTACAGTTTGGAATAGGACAGCATATCCACACTCTTGGCTTCTATTTATTATAGTACTTGAAGCCTTAATTAAAACAATATTATTAGTAAAGTAAATAACAGGGATTCAAATAAGAAAGGAAGTATACTTTTTTTTTTTTTTTTTAACAGGTAACATGATTCTTTTTATAAGAGATCCCATACACTCCACTAAAAACAAAACACCTCTTCTAGATCTGATAAATATGTTTATCACAGTGTCAGAATACAAATTTAACATGAAAGTATTCAACCCTCTGGGTGAGATATAAGGAAAATCATCTTTGGATACACCAGTTGAAAACACACTGAATGAGAAACCGGGGAGCCCATCTCACTCACAACTTAATAAACCTGATAAAAAAAGAAAAAATTCTAAAATTAGTTAAAACATTGAGGAAATTAGTTGATAAAAACACTGTGAGCTTTTAAGAACCCCCATCTTCTTGAATTTGAAGACTTGATTTTAAGAGTATGGCAAATACTACTGCATACCATTCTAAGATCTTTCCTCAAAGACATTCAAAATATCCAAAATTTTATATGTAGGCACAAATGACCAAAGAAAGCCAAGCAATTCTGAGTAAAAAGAAGACTAGAAATGTGTCACTGTACCTGACCTCAAATCATACTACAAAGCAATAGAAATTATATGATCATAGAACTGTCACAAAAGCAGGCACATAGATCAACAAAAAGAATTGAAGATCCAGAGCAAAGTCCGGCAAACGTAACCAGATTTTTTACAAGAATGCCAAAAAGGTAGAATCTTTAACAAATGATAGTAAGAAAACTGTATTTCAACATGCAGAAAAATAAAATTAGATCTTTATCTTTCATCCGGCATAAAACTCAATTCAAAAAAAATTCAAGTATCTCATCATAAGATATAATAGGTGGAAATGTCTTGTCTTAGTTATTGTCTCATTGCTGTGAAGAGACACCATTAACGAAGGAATTTTTAGAAAATAAAGCAGTTAGTTGTGGCATTGCCTTCAGTTTCAGAGAGTTAGTCCATATGGAAATATTAAAAATCCTAAAAATGAATAACATAACTAATTTAAACCTAAGCTATTTAACTGAACATAAAATTTTCTAAAGAAATGCATATTGATAGCCAACACTTTAAAATGTGCACCTTAAACACACAATGAAGTTACTTTACCTTTTCATTTCATCCCACTTGTAGTTGATATCATTAATAAGACAAATTATGATAAATACAAATAGTTAATACAGATGTGTCCATAAAAGGGGAACTTTTAAAAACTGTTAGTGCAAATAAAATGAAGCCATTTTAATTAAAAGGATAATAGGAGACAGGATACATGACATGATATGAAAGATAAGGGAATTAAATGGGTTTTAGAGGATTAGGTATGAATGGAAGGATCCAGTGCAAGAGCAAGTAGTGGGTAGGCTGAACAAATTAAAGGTGTATGACAAAAGGCGTATGTAAATCAACTTGTTAGTAGGGTAACTGAAATTGTAATTTTGTTTAAAAACCAAGCTTTCCAGTTGGATTATCCTGGGTTATTAGACAAAATTAAAACACAAAGCATAGGAAAATGGATACCTCCATGTGAGCTATTGGTCAAGAAGGACACAGAGGTCCTCCAATAAACACAAACTATGGCCATGGCCCTTGCTTAGCTACTGTAACTATACGGGAAGAACCTGTGCTGAAATCATCACATAGAAAATAATATTGGAGAAATATCATTGAAACTGACCAAGAAGTTCTGAATACTGCTAGTTTTCTGCCATATTGTCCTCAGGATAATTGATCATGGGGTACACCAGTGGTCTAGCTCAGTAAAATATTCTAAATTTCATAGTAACAAATTTGAATGCAAATTGTGCTCACAGTGCAATAATGTCACAACTACTGTGGAATAACTTATTACTTTGATGGAATTAGAGGCCTTCCCCAAAGTATGCAATTTTAAGCTTGGTAATGTAATTTGATTCAAAACTAATGACTAGGGAGTCATAGTACCTGCTGTGTCCATTTTGCTAAATGGCTATGTTGAAAAAATTTTTTTCTAAATGTTTAGGTTTATAATCTGAGCCCTGGGTTATTCTCAACCTTGGTCAAAGAAGCTTCTTCTAACTGTGTAGCAGTCAGCGCTGCGACACAGACTTGCTCAAAATGTTGGGACTGTGTCCTCAGCCCTAAATTGGGCATCTTTTTCAGCATCCTTCTCACCCCAACCCATACTCAAGAAACATCATGGCAGAAGAGACAAAGAATTTAAGAGCTGGTGAGTGGAAAGGAGTACCTTAAACATTCAGGATTTTGGACATGACCTGGTTATCCCACTCATAGACCTCCGTAAGATCTACATAATATCAAGCCAGCAAATACAAAGAAATCTTTAAATCACATGGATGCAACTAGAAATGATTATCCTGAGTAAGTTAGCCCAGATCCAGAAAGACACACATGGTATATACTCACTTATAATTTAATACTAGTCCAACATGGATCGCCTTTGAGAGTCTTCACTCAGCAGGGCATTGAGACAGATGTTGGGACTTGCTGTTGGGACTCCAGGTAAGAGAGACATGAGATAATGAGGAGATAGATGGACCTAGAGGATCCAGGAACTCTATAAGAAGACCGTCAAGGCTGGCAGATCTGAACCCAGGGGCCCTGCATGAAGTACTGTACAAACCAAGGGCTTCTGGGCTTCTTCTGATGAGAGAGTCACACCAGGCAGCAAATCTCTTAAAAGAGATGTATTGGAGGGATGAATCCTAGAGAGGAGGGATGAATCCAAGAATGGCTGACTCTCTTCCCAGGAGAAGACAGGAGAGCAAATACAGCCTTTATATAAGGAATGTTTTAGAGGGTGTAGATTTCTAGGGCAGAGACTTCCAGAGGGAAGATTGGTGGGATTTCAAGTCCTGAGCTTGGAGAAAGGTTAGGAATTGGTAGGGTTTTGTTCAGAGGTCCACACAAAATTAGCATAAATCTGGAAGGGTCACAGTGAGGGATGCAGATGGCTTTTGTGATAGTTAGAGGCTGGAACTGTCATTATGACAATGTGGGGGAGTGGCCTATTAGCTCAAATCAGGCCTCAAGGTGTTTATACAGATTTGAACTCTAAGCTAAACAAAACACTGTCCTTAGCTAAACTATGAACTTACACTAAGGAGTCAGATTCTTGGTTCTAGTCCCTGTTGGACGGTGCCAAACTATATAATGTCTTAGCTTTGGGATAATGACTAATTTATGCATTATTGTCACAGAGATGACAATAGCTAACAGACTAGTTCTGCTTGGACATACCACCTCCCCTTGAGTTCTCTGCCTGCAGCAGTGGTAACTGAGGACATGGATGCTGCTGCTTTCTTTCTGTGTGACTTCAGCTTCCCACTTTTTCCAGGCACCTGACCTCAGGACCCTGGGCAGCGGAGATTTAGCCTCAGCCACTCTCTAGTCTGTATAGAGTTGTAGAGAGGCCAGCTCAGGACAGCAAGAAGATCAGAGCACCCCTTTTAGGGACCGCAGTCAGTGGCACCCAGAGAGGAGGAAGAGCTGAAGAGGGAACACCCAGGGAAAGAAACAAATGGAGCCCAGGGACAAAACTTGAATTATCCAGCCTGGCTGCTGAAGATCCTCAGGCCTGGACACTTTCTTGCATTGTAGACAAAGTTTGTGAAGTATACAAAGTTAACAAAGGGAGTCTAATTGCCAACATTTATTAAGATTATTCCCTGACCTTGGCCTTACAACTGTAAGAAGCCTAATGGAAAAAAAAAAAAAAAAAAAAAAAAAAAAAACAAAAAAAAACCAGAAAAAAAATCCATGGGGGCACGTAGAAGGTGGCTCCGTATATAAGAGTATCTATGATCATATGTCACTGTATACGTGTAAGAAATAATTAAAGATAAAGACAAAAATTGTTTAAGATGAACAAGAAATATATACATATTTTACTTAAATTGAAAGAAAAGTGTTATTTTGTATAAAAATATATGCATACTTACTAGTAATCATAAAAGTATGTAAGAAGCCATAATACATTTTGAATTTATATCCAATAGACTTCAAAATATTTCCAAAATGTGTGTATGCAATAGGAACTCTCATAAATTTAAATGAATACATAAATTGTAAATATAAAAATATGAGTATAATGTTACCCATGGAAATAAAACATGTGCATATTCAACAGCTTAATGTCAAAGTGATATCTATTCATATTCCACAGAGAGACTCATGGACATTTGTGTACAGATCTATGAAAGATTAAAAACTACAGTGTTCATAACAAACATGGGTAACTGTAAGTAACCTAAAGTTTCTTAGACATGATGGCTAATAAAAAATACATTTTATCCTATAATGAACTATTTCACACAGTAAAATATGTAAACTACAGACCTAGGTACATTAATAAAACATTAGAAGAAAATAACATTTTATAGTATTATTTGCAAAGCTTTGCAATTTTTGGCATTATTTGTAACAGCAAAACAAAGCAAGGGTATTATATTTTGATATTAAAAAACAAAATAGGTGTAAATTCATCAAAAGGCAAGGGAGTCTGTTAAGGTTGATTTCACAAATGTTTTAAGGATTTTAATGATGATTAATTTAAAATATTGTGATGTAATAGATGTTCTAATGTTTTGCACATAGAAGGCATGTTTTGAAGGTACAGGTGTATTTATAGCTAATTATAACATCCAAGATACTGAAAAAATGAACACTGTGGTTTCATGGAGAGATTATAAGTAATATAATATATTTCAAAAGAGAAAACCATTACAGGCAAAAATTGGCAAATAAATTAGAAATTACATAGAATTATTATTTTAGTTATATAGGAATATATATATCATATATATTTATATGTATATATATATTAAATAACCACAGAGTGAAAGAAAAGGAGTTTAAAATTCTTGAAACTGTAATAAGCTATATTAAGTTTCAGAAATACAAGATGATATACATCAATCAGTAGCATTATCATTTCAAGACAGCCAAATAGAAAATGTTTTAATGAAAAATAATATTCAAATTGCTACTATAAAATAAGACATTCACAAAAGAAAACTTAATTAGAAACCTAAAATTTTTAACTAAAAGCAATAAATAAATTTTAATAAATGAAATAATCTTTCTGCTCTTAGTCAATATTAAGAAGTCAGTCTTCCATGAGTTATGAAGGTCAGAGACAAGTATTTGCCACCGGATAAGTCTTTTAGACAATTCATTGAAAATTGTAAGCACATAAAATATATTTAATAGCTATTAATAACAGTGATTAGTAATATAGATAAATTATAAATTATATGTCACTGTTATTTGAGTACATGTGCCTATATATGTGATTATATATTTATATATAATGATTATAAATTCATACAAATAAAATATGTTATTATTTATGTTGAGCAATCCATTAGTCAACGTCAAGTAAGTGATCAAGGAAAGAACCTCCAAGTTTGGATTTTTTGTTTGTTCAACTTAAAAAAATATTTATTTATTCTCCTTGCATGCAATACATCCCAACTGCAGCTTGCTCATCCTCCCTTTACCTCTCCCAGTCCGCCTACCTCTACTCTCCCTCTGCTTCTATTTGCCTCAAGAAAAGAACAATCTTCCGAGGGATATTAATCAAATAGGGCACAAGAATATGAAATAAGACCAGGCGTAAACTTTCATATACAATTGGGCAAGTCAATCCAATAACAGAGCGTCTCAGAAACAGGCAAAAGACTCAGAGACCCTCAATCCCACTGTTAGAAGTCTCCCCAAAATATCAAGCCAACAACTGTAATATACAGAGAGGCCTTAACACAGACCATATAAGCTCCGTGATTGCCACTACAGTCTGTGTGAACTCCCATGAGCCCTGCTTTAGCTCCTAGGGGCCTGGTTCTTTCTGTATCCTCAACAGCTCTGGATTTCACAATGCTTCCTCCCTCTTTTCTGCTTGGGTCCTAGGACACCAAGAGGAGGGATCTCCAAACTGGGCTCTATAGTGGACTGTGGGTTCTTGCACCTCCTCCAACCAGCTGTAGAAGGCAGCTTCTCTGATTACAACTGGACTGAGCACTGATCTATGTGTATAGCAGAACATCATGATAAATTTTATATATACCTACTTCCAGTCCACCTGCTAGGAGTCTAGGGTATGCTCACCCCCATATCTTCTCAGGAGCCTTACCCATCCCTGGTCTTCAGTTTGTCCCAAAGACACCCCAACACCAATTTTCCCTTCTCTCTCCTAGTCCTGTCATCCTCCGTCTCTTCTCTCCCCACACCTAATCACTACCCACCCTGCTCCCCTTCCCACTCCCTCTTACAATCCATTCCTTCTCTCCCTCCAATTCTGATGTCTATGATGCCTATTTTATTTTTCCCCTATAAGTGAGATTCAAGTATTCTGCCTTGAGCCCTACTGTTTCTTACTTTCTTTCGGTCTGTGGTTTATAGCACTGTTATTCTGTACTATATGCTAATGTCCAATTATAAGTGAGTATATAGCATATGTGACCTTCTGGATCTGGGTTATTTTACCCAGGGTGATATTCTCTAGTTCCATTAATTAGCCTGTAAGTTTCATGATGTCCTTGTTTTTATTCCATTATGTAAATGTACCACGGTTTCTTTATCCATTCTTCTGGTAAAAGACATCTGGGTTGGCTATTACTAATAATGCTAACTATGAACATAAATGATCAAATGTCCTTGTGGTTGTGTGAAGCATATTCTGGGTATAGTCCCAGGAGTGGTATAGCTGTGTCTTGAAGTAGAATTATTCCCAATTTTCCGAAACAACACCAGATTGATTTTCAATGTAGTTGTGTACAAGTTTGCACTCCCATCAGCACTGGAGCAGTGCTCCCCCATTCTCCACATCCTCACCAGCGTGGTCTGTCACCTGAGTTTTTGATCTTAGCCATTCTGACAGGCATAAGTTGGAATTTCACAGTTGTTTAGATTTGCATTTTTATGATTGAACATTTTTTAAGTGCTTCTCTACCATTAGAATTCCTCTGTTGAGAATTCTCAGTTTAGCTCTGTACCTCATTTAAAAAATTGTATTATTTCATTTGTTGATTGTTGTAATAAATAAAAATGCTAATAATGTTTATTATCAAATTCTCCTATAACTATTACAACAGTTTTTTCTAACCTGCTGTCATACTCAGGAAAGACACAGATATTGGCTATATTTTAGAGTAGCCTTATTTTTCCTGGGACTGTGCAGTTATTAGCCCTCTAAAACTATCCTTATCACTTCCCAGCAACCATCCCAGGCCATCTACCTCAATCCCTCCTCTCTGGACTACTTCCCTCCATCCATGCTGATCCATCCATGTGCTTCTCTCTACATTAACCCATCATGACCTCTTCTTCTTTCTTTCTCCTCATGTACTTGTCTCCTCTTTCTCTCTGCCTAATGGACCCCACAGGCCTGTGAACCCCAAACTTCTTCTCTGTCTTCTGGTGAATCCCAATTTTCAGCATATATTATTAACCAATCAACTTTAAATAGATAGAGCGAGGTTTACACAGCAAGGACAGATGTACATGAGAGTGTGCAAGTCTGAGAGGCAACAAGATCTTAGAGTCCAGTCATTAGCATCAGAATACATAGCACCAGACCAACCCAAACTGTTGGTGTTTAGTTTCTTGAGTACTTTACATATTTTGGATGTTAGCTCTCTATGAGATATAGGACTGATGATCTTTTTCCAGTCTATAGGCTGATAATTTGTCCTATTGATGGTGTCCTTTGCTTTATGGAAAAATTTTAAGTTTATGACATACCATTTATTAATTGTTAATCTTAATGCCTGAACTGTTGGAATTCTGTTCAGGAAGTGATCTGCAATGCCAATAAGTTCAAGGCTTTTCACCACTTTCTCTTCTATTAGATTTAGTGTATCCATTTTTATGTTGAGGTCCCTGAGCCCCTTGGACTTGAGTTTTGTGCAAGGTGATAAGTATGGATCTGTTTGCATTTTTCTGCATGCTGCCATCATGCTGGACAAGCACCATTTATTGAAGATGCTTTCTTTTTTCCATTGTATGGTTTAGCTTCTTTACAAAATCAATTGTCCATAGATGTGTTCGTTTATTTCTGGGTCTTCAATTCTGTTCCATTTGTTGACCTTTATATTTTTATGCCAACACTGTATGGTTTATAGTACTATTGCCTGGTAGTATAACTTGAAATCAGGCGTGGAGATACTTCCAGAAGTATTTTTATTATACAGAGTTGTCCTCAATGTCCTCCATTTTTATCTTTCCATATGAAATGGAGATTTATTCTTTCAAGGTCTGTAAAGAATTATGTCAGAATTTTCATGGGAATTGCATTCCATCTTAAATTGCTGATGGCAGGATGGCCATTTTATTATGTTAATCCAACAATCCATGAGCATGGAAATCTTTCCATCTTCTGATATCTTGTTCAATTTCTTCTTTCAGAGACTTGAAGTTCTCTTCATACATGTCTTTCAGTTACTTGGTTAGAGTTATACAAAGATATTTTATATTGTCTGTAGCTATTATGAAGTATGTTGCTTCCCTAATTTCTTTCTCAGACTGTTTATCATTTATATAAAGGAGGGCTATTGTTTTTTTTTAGTTAATTTTGTATCCAGCCACGTTACTGAAGATATTTATCAGTTGTAGAAGTTCTCCGGTAGAATTTTTGGGGTCACTTATGTATGCTATCATATCATCTGTGAATAAGGATATTTTGATTTCTTCATTTCCTGTTTGTATCCCCTGATCTCTTTTAGTTGTTTTATTGTTCTAGCTAGAACCTCAAGACCTATATTAATGAGATACAGAGAGAGTGCACAGCTTTATCTTGTCCCTGATTTTGATGGAATTGCCTTGAGTTTCTCTCCATTTAATTTGATGTTGGTTATCAACTTGCTGTACAATGCCTGTATTATCTGTAAGTATTTGCCTTGAGTCCCAAATGGCTCCAAGGCTTTTTATCAGGAATTTATTGGATTTTGTCAAAGGCTTAATCAGGATCTGAAGAGATACTCTTGTGATTTTCTTCATTTTGTTTATATTATTACATTGATGGATCTTCTTCTGTTGAACCCTTCTTACATGCCTGGGCTGAAGTCTGTTTAATCATGGTGGAGGAAGTATTTTTTGTGCTCTTGGAATCCATTTGTGAGTATTATATTTAATAGTTTTGCATCAATGTTGTGATCAAAGTTGGTCTGAAAAAAAATCTTTCTTTGTTGAGTCTTTATGTGGTTTAGACCAGAGTGACTGGCTTAATAAGGTGAGTTCCACAGTGTTTCTTCTATTTATTTTGTTGGATAGTTTGAGGAGTATTAGTATTAGTTCTTATTTGAAAGTCTGGTAGAACTCTGCACTAAAACCATCCGTCCCTAGGTTTTTGTTTTGGTTTAGTTTAGTTTGGTTTGGTTTGGTTTGGTTTGGGATGGGTTGGTTGGGAGACTTTTGATGACTGCTTCCATATCTTTAGGGCTAGACAACTGTTTAAACTGTTTATCTGATCTTGATTTAACTTTGGTAAGTGAAATCTGTCAAGAAAATTGTTCATTTTGTTTTTGCTTTCTCATCTTGTGGAATATGTTTTTTTTTAGTAACACCTAATGATTCTTTGGATTTCCTCAGTGTCTCTTGTTATGTCCCCATTTTAATTTATGATTTTGTTAATTTGGATACTGTCTCTCTGCCTTTTAGATAGTTTGGATAAGGGTTTGTCTATTTTCCTGACTTCCTTAAAGAGTCAGCTCTTGGTTTCATTGATTATTTGTATTTTTTCTTTGTTTTTAATATATTGATTTCAGCCCTGAGTTTGATTACTTTATGTAGTCTACTTCTTTCGGATTTGTTTGCTTCTTTTTCTTCTAGAGTTTTTAGTTGAAAGTTTAAATTGTTTGTATGAGAACTCTCCAACTTCTTTATGTAGGTGCTTATGCTATAAACTTTCCCCTTAGCACCACTTTCATTTTTTCCAATAAGTTTTGGTATGCTGTGCCTTCATTTTCACAAATTCTATAAAATTTTTAATTTCTTTCCTTATTTCTTTCCTTTCACTGAGTAGAGAGTTGTTCAGTTTCTATGAGTTTGTAGATTTTCTTTTGTTTCTGTTGTTGTTGAAATCCTGCTTTAATTCATAATGTCCTTATAAGACACAAAGTATTATTTGAATTTTTTTTGTATCGCTTGAGGCTTGCTTTGTGATCAAGCATATGTTCAATTTTGGAGATGGTTACATGAGTTGCTGAGAAGAATGTATATTCTTTTGTGTTTGGGTAGATTGTTCTACAGACATCTGTTAGGTCCATTTGATTCATCACATTTGTTACTTTCATTATTTCTGCTTGTCTTCTGTCTTGATGATCTGTACAAAGGTAAGAATGGGGTGTTGAAGTCTCCCTCTATTACTGTGTGGGGTTTGATGTGTAATTTAAACTTTAATAATGTTTCTTTTATGAATGAGGGTGACCTAGCACTTTGGGCATAGGTGATCAGAATTGACATGTCCTTTGGGTGGATTTTTCCTGTGATGAGTAGTAGGTGTCCTTCCCCATCACTTTTGATTATATTTGGCTAAAAGTCTATTTCATTACAATCTAGAATGGCTACTCTAACTTGCATCTTGTGTGCATTTGCTTGGAAAATCTTTTTCTTGTCTTTTATTCTGAAGAAATGTCTATCTTTATTGCTGATGTGTACATCTTTAATGCAGCAGAGTGATAAGTCCTGTTTGCACATCCATTCTGTTACCCTGTGTCTTTTTATTGGAGCTTTGAGTCCATTGATGTTGAGAGATATTAACGACCAATGACTGTTAATTCCTGTTATTATGATATTGGTGTTGGTAGTGTGTGTGTGTGTCTGTGTGTGTGTGTGTGTGTGTGCTTGTATTTGTGATGTATGTGTGTTTCCCTTCTTTTGGATTTGCTGATGTGGGCTTATTTTCTGGGTTTTTCTGGGTGTGGTTAGCCTCCTCAAGTTGGTGTTTCCTTCTAATATCTTCTATAGGTCTGGATTTGTGCCTAGATATTGTTTAAATTTGTTTTTGTTGTAAAATAGCTTTTTTTCCCCACTATCTACGGGGATTAAACTCCTTTTTGAGTTTAGTAGGCTGGGCTGACATCTGTGGTCTCTTAGTGTGTGTAAGATATCTTATCAGGTCTTTCTAGTTTTTAGAGTCTCTGTGGAGAAGTTGGGTATAATTCTGATAGATCTGTCTTTATTTGTGACTTGGCACTTTTCCATTGTAGCTTTTAGTATTCCTTTTTTGTTCTGTACATTTAGTGTTTTGATTGTTACATAGTCGGAAGGTTTTCTTTTTGGGGAAGTCTATTTGGTGTCCTATAAGCTTCTGGTATGTTTATAGGTATTTTGTTCTTCATTTTGGGGAAGATTTCTTCTATGATTAGGTTGAAAAAAATGGGCCTTGGATCAGGGAATCTTCTCCTTCTTCTACTTCTATTATTCTTTGGTTTGTTATTTTAATAGTGTCCCATATTTCATGGATATTTTATGTCAGGAACTTTTTTAATGTAACATTTTCTTTGACCAATGAATCATTTTTTTTTTCAGCCATATCTTCTATACCTGAAATTCTCTCATCTATCTCTTGTAATCTTTTGGTGATAATTGTATGTATAGTTCCTTTTCTCTTCCCTAGGTATTTCATCCCTACGATTTTTTTACTTTGTGTTTTCTTTATTGCTTTTATTTCAACTTTTAGGTCTTTGAATGTTTTATTAATTTTCTTTACTTGATTCTTTGTATTTCCCTGTACTTCATTAAGGGAATCATTTATTTCCTTCACCTGTTTGTTTGTATTTTCCTGTACTTCTTTAATCAATTTATTCATGTACTCTTCTAAGGTTACTATCATCTTTATAAGGCTAAATTTAAAGTTTCTTCCTTTGTTTTAGTGTGTCAGAGTGAAGAGGGATTGCTGTAGTGGGATATCTGGCTTCTGGTGATGCCATATTGCCATGGCTATTGCTGATTGTGTTCTTATTCTGGCCTTGACCTTGATATTTGCTGGTTATTCCTGAGGCTGATAGGACTCCTGGGGAGGCAGACAGAGCATTAGGCCTGGTAGTGGACCTCAGGAAATAGTAGGCTGCACACTTCTGATGACTGGGTGTTTCTGGGAACATGCAGGCCTGGATGTTTCTACTGGCTGTGTCCCAAGTAGGCAAGCAGAGAAAGGTTGGGTGGGGTCTAACTTGGCTGTTCCTGGGGACCCTAGGGCCTTCATGATCCTGAGGCCAGCAGACTTCCTCCAAGAGGAACATTATGGAAGCAGAGGGAGCAATCTGCAGCATACTTCTGTTGGCTGTGTCCACCAGCAGACAGAAGATAGCTGTGGAATTTCTAACCTGGTTGTTCCTAGGGATCCACATTTCTGTATGATCCTGGAGATGGCAGGCCTCCTGCAGGGGGATGGTTACAGAGCTGTGGCTATACATTATATTTGTATGTAGACAAAAAGCTTTCATTTAAGATAAACTTTCCTTAAAGGGTATTCAGGCAATAATTTTGACTAAGTTATATATTGATTAATAACTGTTGTACACCATATATTGAAACACATCATCCTGGGAAGATGAAGGTGGTTCTCAAACCTCAAGAAACTTTTTAAGGCCTACAACATTCACCAGGGGCACTTTGTAATTATTGGGGCATGAAATGTTCTATGCCAAAGTTGACTTTTCTGTACTATAAATTCCCCAATTCTCTATTCCAGTCTCCACAGTCATGGAGACTATGCCCTTCAATTCTGAGAGAAGGACAATTTTGCTCCTGTATAGGTGGATTTCCTCTATCATTTGTTTTCAATTTTTCTTAATCATTCATGATTTAACATTTAGTCACTTTCATTAATCCAATCTAACAGACCATATCATGATTGTTGGGATATTATGATACCTGAAAAAAAGATAAAGAAATCTGATTGCTCATGAAAGAGACTGTTGATTACAAATGATTAAATAAAGCAGAGTCTCCCATCCATGCTACCTTTTTGCTATACCCAACATTGCTATTTGGATGAAACAACTTATACAAGGGATAAGATTTTTTTCCATTGGGCCCAGACAGAGAGACTGATGATATTATTTTATTAAGCAAATGTGACAGGCCTATCAAATTCTACTTCAAATATTTGCCTTGAAATCCACAAGTTACTGATACTAGCCACTTTAGTTATAAAGGGTAACTTCTTACAGTGGTCAATGGTGACTTTGAAATCTCTTGACTATTCAGGCTGCTAAGACTAAGTGATAACTTAAGAGGAATAGTGGCCAAATGCTCAGCCATAATTATGTGAATCTAACTAGACATCTATACAACTCCCCAGTGGGTCTGGAAATGTGGAAGAAATAGAAACCTACTTATGTAAGGATTCTCTTTAATACTGTTGTCCCTTGTAAGTTAAACATACTCCATTGGAATGCCACACAAACAAGAATATTTGAGCTGGGTGTGGTAATGTATGCCTTAATCCCAGCACTTTGGGAAGCAGAAACAGTGGATCACTGTAAGTTCAAAGACAGCCTGGTCTATGAGTCAAGTGAAAGACAGCTAAGGCTACATAGAAACCCCATCTCAAAAAACAAGCTAGCAGAGAGGACAGCATGAATGGGTATTCGAGGACCATAAGAAAAAGATGGAGTTCATTGAATGGAAACAATTAGAGGAGTGTAATGACTATGACTAAAACGCTCTATAAATTCTCTAAGACCTAATTTTAAGAAGAATAAGAAGAAAAAAGAGTTAATAGTTGCATAAAAAGGCAAAATGTTGTACTGTTATTTTCTCTAAATTGAAGCATCTATTCCAGGATATTGTAAGAAGGCTCACATGGTCCAAGAATCTCACAAAATTTAGAACATTCCTGAGATTATAAAAGCAGTAAACAATTGCAACATTGAGAGGAAATGTTTTGTTGGCACTGCCTACAATTGTGCAGGGAAAGGCACTCATGGTGCTTAATAACTGGCAACTACCTGTTCAGGCTGTGGCTTTTTGATGATCCAACTACCAAGATTAACCACTCTTTCTTTCTTTCTTTTTTTGTTTTTCTTTTTTGTTTTGTTTTTGTTTTTGTTTTTTTGTTTTGTTTTGTTTTGGTTTCGTTCAAGACATGGTTTCTCTGTGTACTCTTGGCTAGATGTTCTGCACTTGTCTTTGTCTCCCCTAATGCTGAAGTTATAGGTGGGTGCCACCACACCCAGCTCCACTCTCTCTTTTGTGAGTAACCACTCATACACACTCTCATAAGGACTCCTAACATACTCATTCCACATAAAGCCACGATTAGGTGTAGTCATTTTGTAGGTGTGTCAGCTTGTCAGCTTGTCTATCTGGCAAAAGTAGAAGTTTGATAACATCCTCTGCATCCTGTGAAAACTCATATAACACAACATTATATTCTTAATAACCTGAAACAACTAGAGTTTATTTTCTTTCATAGGGCACATTTCCTTAACATTGCAGGAGGATCTGATGGACTTTGCCTTAAACAATTTTGTTTCTACCATCCAACTTGAAATACTAATTATCTACAATTCCTTATAACTGAGAAAAGAGGATGGGAATAATATATGAGGTGACTCTTGGGGGCTTTCTTCTAGTATTGTATATATCTGTTGTGCTTAGAGTCTACTAGAAAGAAAAAAATTGTATAATCAAAGCCTCTAGTAAATGAATAAAACACAACTTCCTTTCCCAACAGGACTTTAGCAATTACTCAGCACACTTCAAGAAAATATAGCTTGCTCACAAGTAAGAGTATACTACTTGGTTAGAATAGTTTGGGCTTATAGTTAACTCGACACCATTCAGTAAAATCTAGAAACAAATATGTCTTAAAATTACAATCTTTTCAATATGCAAATATTTTGTCTAGATATCATGATGCATTTTAATATGCCAAATGCATTAACATCAAATCTGCAACAGACATTTCTATATATTCTGTAAGTTTATTTCATGGATCTTTTCATATATATATATATATATATATATATATATATATATATATATATACACATATATACATATATATATAGTTATAGATGCATATATAGTATGTGTTATGAATAATTATTTTATATGTAATAACTTATAAAAATCTTTCATTTTTAGAGAAGTTTAGAATATAAAAAACTACACCAGAGAATATCAGGTTCAGAAAAGTTCATCTAGTCAAATAATTCCTTGAAATATAATATAATAAATATACATGATATTTCTTCATCACTTCTCTGAAAAATATCCTGTTATCAATTCAAAGGGAAGTGATAGATTTATACTATAATAAAACACACTCATGTCTCACTTCCTATTAACAGCTTCCCATAAGTTTTTCTCCACTACTATTTTACAAACACTTTCTTATTGTGAAGGAAACAAAAAAAGACATACTAACTAGAAGACAGTTGAGAAACTCACAGATTTGCAATAATTGAATTTTGTGCCACTACCGGCCTTTTAGAAAGTCATTTACCAGGTGAGAAAGTCATTTCTATTATATGTTATTACAATACCTTTGAGATTCATTTACATAGAATTCTTGACACTATTATTACCTCTTCATCATGATAGTAAAAATGGTTCATTGTTACGGATAGGCATGCAGAAATGAGTATTTATAGCTGTGGCCTTTACTGAGTTCATCTTCCTTCATGTATATTATTACCCAACTCTTTAGAAATGTATGCCTACATTTAAATGTGTTTGCTAATGTAGCTTTATCTCATCTTTGTTTCAGTTTAAAGTTCTAGAAATTACAAAATAATTGGTATAGCTGAGTTTTTACTTCATGCATAGTGTCTCAGTCACTTGTTTATTGCTGTGAGGAGACACCATGCTCAAGACAACTTATGAAGCATGGAATGTAATTGGAGGCTTCCTTACAGGTTCAAGGTATGAATCCATAATGATTTTGGTATGGAGTATATGGTGTATGGAAAGTAGCTAAGAGCTTATATCTGATCCATAAGCAAAGGGGAGAGAGAGAGAGAGAGAGAGAGAGAGAGAGAGAGAGAGAGAGAGAGAGAGAGAGAGAGAGAGAGAACAAACTGGTAATAGTAGTAGCCTTTGAAACCTCAAAGCCTTCCCCCAACAAGGTCACACCTCCTAATCCTTCCCAAAAGGTTATATCAACTGTGGACCAAGAATTCAAATGTATAAATGTATGAAACCCTCTGGGACTATTCTCATTATGCGGTAAGTTCAATGATATAACAAATAAATATTTAATAACACAGAATGCTATCATCTGCCATGAAAAGGCAGTTTACCTTTGGTATGTTTAAACCAAATCAACATATTAAAATATGATTTACTTTAAATTTTCTTACATTTAGTAAGGACTATATGTCTGCTCATTGTGAGCAAAGTTACCCATTCACGAATGCTAAAATGTCTCCATGGTTGGCCACTTACATAGAGAGGAGACAGCTTCTCAAACCTTAGTTAACAAGCACAAATGTTATAAAGCAAGAGTATTGGTTACTGTCATGATTCACAGTCATCCAAATACTCTGCTAAAATTATTTGTGCTTTTAAGGCATATACCAACTACTTTTGGGACAATCACTTACCTACTGTTACCATGGATATTTTCATATTAATTGTCTTTGACTAAAATTTAATTGAGATGTTTGGAGTTCTCAGGAACTATGTCAAGTTTCAGCAAGAACTTTCCCATTCGATGTAGCAATAAGCCTTACTCTGTGTGGTCACTTGTAACATCTAATTAAAACCCCCAGTTCCTACCTTGAAGAAGAGATTCTTTTGTCAACCTTCAGAAAGCCTTATGAAGTAGACTGTGGTAACTCCTCTCAAGTCTGATATCTCTATATCATTAAAGGAACTGACCAAGCATACTTTGAAAGATATTAAGTGTGAAATTTGTAAGGCAAACTTAGCATTTTAGAAATTCAGGTGGAAGTTCGGAAAGGCTTTGTGCTGGTCTTTTTTTTTTCTATTCATCAGATCTTCAGTACATCTAGTGAGACAAGTTCATGTCATTTTCCACAAACTCCTTTACTTTGTTTCATTGATTATAAATGGGCATGTACAATTTTTTTTCAGAAACATCTAGGTAGTGTTTGATTAAACAACTAAGTTCTATAGACATGACCTGAAGCAAAATTTGTCATCACAAGTAACTCATCAAGATTCCTATCTCTGTGTATCACTCATTGATTTGGAACTGAAAATAGATTTGGGATTCGGTATTTCCAATATTCACCATGATCTTTTAAGAAATCATAATGGATACATTATTCCCAACTAAGATTTAACCCTTCTATATTTTAATGTAGACATTAGTCTTTATACCACAAGTTTCAACTGCAGTAGTTAAAAACATACCTATAAATTCTATTCTGTTTTATATTGGTAATTAAAGAGTCCAGAATGCTTTAGGCATCTCATTGGTAAAATTCAAGACAGTATTTAAATCCATCACAGAAAAAGAATAGTGATAATCATAGAGTTAAGGCTGGGCTGGCTGAGTTTGGGGTTCTGATTAATGTTTTGTCACAATCATGAATACAGAGAAAATGAAGATAAAAACTGTGCAAAATGAATAGTAGTTATTTCATTTTGTTAATATTTATTTTGTATAAGATTTATTTGGATTAGGCAATTTACCAACTAAAATTAGGTAATAACAGGCTTAAAATGCATCTGATTACTTAAATTTTTCCATTATGTGGGTTAGAAAGCAAAATTTTGGTCAAAAATTGATTATTATACCAGTATGAAGGTCATTAAACCACACTCAATCAAAGTCAAAGCAAAGGCAATCATAATGTGTCAGCTGATGGATCTTAAGAAAAAACATGCAGAGCAAGAGAGAAATGAGAGCTGTGAACACTGTTGGAGAAGAGCAGATAGTTTCCATAGTAACAAAAAATAATGTCCCTTCATGCAAAAATGATCTTATTTTGAATGTGCTGTTGAAGACTCAAACTTTTTTAAATGCTTTAAAAAAAAAAATTGGAACAAGGGATCCTAAACAAGTCTTAACTGCAGCAGTTAAGAACATACCTACAACATTTTGTCATTAGGCAGTATGATTATAAGATATAAATATTTTATCTTAGGATGACAGACATCAATGTACCACTATAACACTCTTATATGTCCAATGTACTTCCTGTTACAATGTTTTACATGTACGCCAAGTGTATTTGAAGACAAATGCAAAAATTATACTTAAAATTGTGGAAATTGATGTATCTTTGTAAGTGAAGCTTGGTTAATCCCAAATACAATTAGTAACAAAAAAGGTATATTAGATTTGCCACTCATTCAATCTACCAAACCATACACATTAGAAGTATGTTTACATAGAAAAAAACTTTAACAATACACAAGCAGAGCAATGTACTCTCAAATATTTGAACTAATAATCTTTAAAATCTCACAAAATCTGAGAAAATGGACACTGGTGTTTCACTGTCTCACACACTTTAATTAGAGAAGATGCAAAGAGAAACAAAATGAGTCTTCCATTAGGCACTCAGATCATTTCAGTACATAAGGTCATCTAATTTGTTCATTCAATTACATCCTCATTATCCCTTCACAGAACTACCTAGTTTGAAAAAAGTGTGTGTACACTAGGAATAAACATAACACTAGACTAAATGAAATGCATTTAACTTTAAGGATTCAGAAAATACCCCCTAGTGCAAAAGCACTCTTATGTGATAATTTCGATTTCTAAGTACTTTAATTATATTTGAATACATCATATAAAAATGAAAAAGAGGGACATAAACTCCTCAGCATGATCAATTTTATACCTAATCTGGGAGAGAAGAAATATCATTAACTTCGTATGATCTATATTCCCTACTTAATTTATTGTTGTTCATGCTTGAGGTAATATGACCATTCCCATACAATCTCCCATGTTATGATTGCTAACATAGTGGTATTCTAATTCTACATACAGATACAGAAGAAATTTGCATCAATATATTTATTTACAAATCTACAGGAACATATTATGTGTGATAGTAGATTTATGGAATTTGGAGCTGAGCGTGTTAGCTAGTCAAAAAGGAACCAGGACTCTTAAAACCAATGTACTTATTAAGGAAAAATGGTAGTGTGTGTAAAAACTGGCTATGAGAGATGGAATGTGGAGTTATAAGATTAAGTCTGACTTACATAGCTTATGGAGCATGAGGAAGGATAGCCTTCTGATGGAAATAAGAAAAGTCTGGCAAAGTCCACATCATTCAGACACCTCTCTCTCAGTTATATTCTGATTTTTGCCTTTGATATTGCAAAAATTTGCAAGGTAATGAAAAGCTTTCAGTAAAAGTATTAATATGTAATTTAAATGCATTGGTTTGTATGTTTTTAATTCAGCAATTTTAACTTCATAATTTTACTTTTTAAAATTTTTTTATTAAATTATTCTTGTTACATCTCAATGGTTATCTCATCCCTTGTATCCTCCCAATCTTCCATCCCTCCCATTTTCCCCTTATTCCCCTCCCCTATGACTGTCCTTCCTCTGAGTGCCACCAGGTCTTCCACTCCAGGGGACATGGTCAATTATGAGGCACCAGAGTGCATGTGAAAGTCATACCCCACTCTCCACTCAACTGTGGAGAATGTTCTGACCATTGGCTAGATCTGGGTAGGGGTTTAAAGTTTACTACCCGTATTGTCCTTGGCTGGTGCCTTAGTTTGAACGGGACCCCTGGGCCTAAATCTGCCTATCATAATGTTCTACTTGTAGGTTTCTAGGACCCTCTGGATCCTTCTACTTTGCTATTCTCCCATGCTTCTTTCATCTAGTGTCCCAATAGGATGTCCTCCCCTCTGTCCCAGTTTCCTGGTAAATGAAGGTTTTCATGGGACATGCCCCTTGGGCTAGTATGTAGTAGAAGAATGGATAAAGAAACTGTGGTACATATACACTACGGAATACTATTCAGCTATTAAAAACAAGGAATTCCCGAAATTTGTGGACAAATGGATTGAGATAGAAATGATCATGAGTGAGTTAACCCAGAAGTAGAAAGACTCAAATGGTATATACTCACTTATAAGTTTACTTTTAAAATATGATAGTTTTTTAAAATCTATAGCAGTCCTTCAATTTAATCTTCATAGTGATGCTTTGCATTCTCTCTTCTGTTTTTAATTTAAAATCATGAATAGTAGTTACTTTCTGTTATGACAAAATACATGATGAGAAGCAATTTGAGGAAAGAAAGGCATATCATGTCCCAGCTTACTGATAAACTTTTCTGGCAGCCAGTAGTACTGTACTCTCAGTCAGAAAGCAGAGTAAATTAATGTTAGTGTTCAGTTTGCTTTTAGTCAGTCCAGGATTGCAACCAAGAGGACAGTGCTGCCCATAGTGAAGGTGGATCTTCCCATTCCACTAACCAAGTCTAAATTATCTCTAACAGACATACAGAGGTACTAGTTTCTGAGGTAAATCTAAATCCTTTTAAGTTGACATCAAATATTGACCATCCTAGAAAGAAACTCTCAGAGAATGCTTTGAGATTTCGGCTTCCAGCTACTGCTCCAGATTCTGGCTGCTGCATTTGAAGTCATCTTAGCTGAATTGCTGATTTGCTGTTTAATGGGTCTGTTCTAATCCTGACAACATAGAGAAGAATCCCTTCAAAGAACTGAGTCTGAAAAGGTCTACTTTTCCTGTTCCTGAAAACCTCTTTTCTCTCCTATCTAGGGTAGGTGTGTTGGAAGGGAGGTATAAGCATTAAAAACCCCAAATAAAGTAGGCTTGAAAACATTCAAAGACTACACCACACATATATTAAAGTTAACTCTATACTGTCAGATAGCCTTATTCATCCTTTTAAAAGTCACTATCTACATAAAGACTGGAAGAAAAATTTAGGAAAAGTGGATGAGTATAGTAATAAATAAAAGAATACATCAGTCTAGATTTCCCTCAGAGAGTATGACCCATATGAACTTGGAACAGTGATAATGACAATCAGTTCTGATTCCACAACCTTTCACTGTGCTTTATGGATATTTGAACTGGTATTTTAAAACTTCCCTGTCAAGGACAACAGAATGTGTGCCACCAGTTATTCAAAGAGTCGCACTCCAATTTGATAGTACAAAAAGTAAATAATTAGGTTGGAATTGACAGAATGTTATATATAACAGGAGAAGTGACATTACGGAGAACTTTCCTTCTGGGGAATTTAAGTTATTTCTTGGTCAGTAGAAATTGTAATAGTTTCTCAGAAACTTGCTGTGGCCAAGAATGAGTTGGACATATATGAGTGGTTACTAGTAGTCTTTCTCACAGCTGCACTGCACTGCCATTATCTGTATCCTCTGGCAGATTTAACTGAGAGGTCATGGATGGAACTTCAAGGCAAATTCAGAGTACTGTAAACTAGACAGCTGTTTGCGCCTCCCTATTTTTAAAATTCATTTTTCATTCCTATCACACCCACCTCCCTCCTCTCTTTTTGGTCTTACTCTCCTACCATTTTGCCCATTTTCACCTTCCTCTTCTCTTCAGAAAAGTGAACTCCCACCAACCTGCCCCAATATATCAAGTTGCATCCTAAGCACATCCTCTTTCCCTGAGGCATGAGAAGGCAGCACAGCTAGAGGAAAGCGATTCAAAAGTAGGCGATGCCTTAGTTTGAGCGGGACCCCTGGTCCCAAATCTGACTATCATAATGTTCTGCTTGTAGGTTTCTAGGACCCTCTGGATCCTTCTACTTTGTCCCTGGAGGGGGAGACCTGGTGGCACTCAGAGGAAGGACAGCAGGTTACCGAGAAGAGACTTGATACCCTATGAGCATATACAGGGGGAGGTAATCCCCCTCAGGAACAGTCATAGGGGAGGGGAATAAGGGAAAAAGGGGAGGGAGGGAAGAATGGGAGGGAACAAGGGATGGGATAAACATTGAGATGTAACAAGAATAAATTAATAATAAAAAATTAAAAATTAAAAAATATATATAAAAATAAACAAACAAACAAAAAAAGCAAAAGTAGGTGATGGAGCCCATGTCAAAGATAGCTGCCCTACTTCCCTCTATAATTTCTAGGAGACCTCAAGAAGACCAAAATGTCTATTAGCTACATATATGTAAGGGACCTGGGTCCAGTCTATGTATGTTCATTGGTTGGTGTTTCTGTCTCTGTGAGGCCCATGGTCCTCAGTTGGTCGGCTCTGTTGGTATTCTTGTAGAGTTTTTGTACTCTCTAGGTCCCTCTGTCCTTCCCCCAACTCTTCCACAAGATTCCCTGACCTCAACCTAATGTTTGCTCTGATTTTCTGCACCTGTTTCAATCCACTGCTGGGTGTAGCCTCTCAGAGGACAGTTATGTAAACATAGCAGAGTAATATTAATAGTGTCAGGGGTTGGCATTTCCCATGTGCTTGGTCTCAATTTGGTCCAGCCATTGGCCATTTCCTCAGTCTCTGCTCTATCTTTACACCTACACACCATATAGTCAGGCTAAATTTGGGGTTGTAAATTTTGTGGGTGTGTTTGTGTCACCTCCCTTCACTGTAAGTCTCCACCTTCATTCCCCTCCCTACTCCTTCTACCACTCAGTTCTTTCTCTTTGTGCACTTCTTACGTCTATTTTATTTCCCCTTCTGATGGATATTCAAGCATCTTGCCTTGGGTCTTTCTTGTGACTTAGCTTCATTAGGTCTGTGGATTGTAGAATGGTTGCCCTGTACTATATGGCTAATATTCACTTATTAATGAGGACATACCATTAAGTAGCTATTTTTTTTAGATTTATTTATTTATTATGTATACAGTGCTCTGCCTTCTTGTACAACTGCAGACCAGAAGAGGGCATCAGATCACATTATAGATGCTTATGAGTCACCATATTGTTGTTGGGAATTGAATTCAGGACATCTGAAAGAGCATTCAGTGCTCTTTACCTCTAACCAATCTCTCCAGGCCTACATTGCTCTCTTAAGGAAGCATATATGGTAGATTGACATTTATTTTATGATATTCAGGTTGCATATCAGTTGCTCTTCTTTGTTTGAATGTTCTTCTTATTATACCTTTCGTGAATACTTACTTTATAGAGATTGCTAAAATATAAATAAATATATACCATTGCAGTTCTTTTTTTTCTCTTCTTTTTTTTAATTTTAATTTTAATTTTAATTTTTTTAATTTTTTAATTTTCTTTTTTTTTATTAATTTATTCTTGTTACATCTCAATGTTTATCCCATCCCTTGTATCCTCCCATTCCTCCCCCCCCCCCCATTTTCCCATTATTCCCCTCCCCTATGACTGTTCCTGAAAATAACTTTTTATGTGTATGCATCTTTTCACAGGATGCATGTCTGTACAGTTTACATGTGCTTTATTCCTTCATAGGCCAGGGAAGCTGTCATAGCCCCTGAGACAAGATAGCATATGGTTGTAGGCCACAATATTGGTGCTGAACTCAGGCCCTCTGAAAGAACAGAAAGTATTTTTAACTTCTAAGCCATCTCTATCATTTTTCATCTAAGTTTTAATGTCTAAATTCATTATCTAAATACTTTTAAATGCTTGAAGTAGTGTTGTTCTACTTAAATTTCTTATTTTCCTCTAGAAATATGAAGTAAACTGAATCAATATACTTATTTTCCCTGAATATTAATTCATTTCCTTGCCTAATGGTGTTCAAGATATGAAATGCTTTCACCTAATAAGGTCACACTCAGACTTCCTGTTTTAAATATTTCTGAGAATATGATGAGAGTATTTTAATTATTTTGTTTGTAGGGTAAAATTTGAGTTCTCAGATTTTTAAACTATGTTTTTATTTGCAAAACAAAGAACTAACCAGAACCATTCTGAAACTCTGTGTGAGACTATTTTTAGAACACATGAACGCATGTCTATGGACTTGGTATGTAGGGAACCAATGAAAGATACTTGGTCAACTAGTGAGTTTTACTGGAATTACTTCTAGAAATATGTTTGGAGAACTGAAATGAAGCAAAGGTAATGGCATCACAAAAGCTCACCCCAGCAATAGTGACAGCTGACAAATCTGAAACCCTACCTGTATGTGATATACATCCTACAGGCATCACAACAGGTGGTAAAGTATCCTTTCCAGGTACCAGTAGCTCAGTTGGTGTGAACCTTTTCTAGGAAGCTCAGCAGATCTTTGCGTCTTCTAAACTTGTCAGTTTCCTGAGTGTGTCTCTCATCTGTCAATATTGCTTACCCACTGCTGGGGGCAGTGGGGATTCAGTACATTTGGTCAATTTCAGGGACTTCCCAAAGCTCTTGAGTTGTGACTTTTTTTTATAAATGAAGTTTTTCCTAAGAGTGGAATGTTTTACCTCCATTCTGTGCTTTAAGGGGCTTCCCCTGACAATATAGAGACGTCTTTTTTAGAAAATTGCTATACAAAAGAAACTGACTAATATGGAAAATTACTAGCTTATATTAGTGAGTTAAAAAATAATGAGTCAAAAATATCTGGAGATGGGCCACAGAAATGGCCTAGTTATACAGATTACATCCTGCATTTCCATAAGATACCAATTCGGCTTATGGCACGCCTGTGTAGCTGCTCAGAATCTACCCTATCTTTAGGGATCTGATGCCTTCTTTTGGTCTTTGAGTGTACTGTGCCAATGTGTGCACACATATATAATTTGAAAAAAAAATCTCTGAAGTTTCTCAATTTCAAAACATTTTCAGACACAGAACATTTTGAGTATGGTTACCAACTAGATAATAATTATTATATAGTTAGTTTCAAAAAATATACAGCAAAGCCTCATTTTTTGTTTTTTCCTTGTACTTCAAGTAATTCATTAAGAACTTTAATGTTACAAGTGAGTTTGATATGTGAGATTCTTAATTAATTAGAATTTAGTTTATAAGGTTCCCAGAATTGATTCATTTTATACTAAAAAAGACAAGGCAATTGTTTCAGATGGACCTAAAGTAAAAGTCTATGAAGAGAAACATAAACACCAGTTCAATGATATAAATAAAAGTATGAAGACAAAATATACATGTAAATTTAAAATGAAATTACTAAGTGCATATTAAGTTGTAATAAATACTTAAAGTATATCAATAATATGCAATAAATGCTACCATGTATGAATTATACTTATTATAGTCCATTAAATATAGCCAGTACTTATAATTTGTATATCAACACAAAATATCAATGTTCAGTCATGAATATGCTATAATCTATGAATATAAAAATATCACTCGTACTATTAGAAATAATAACAACAAAATCCTTTTGATACCCACTTATTTAATTATATTTACATTGAGTGAATTTAATTCAGCAAGACCATTCACCAAGGTTCTAAATACTTATGCCTTTTATTTTTTCCTCCTTTATTCAGTGCAATTTTTAAATTACACTCCTTGCTTATATATTGCTAAATAAGCTAATCTTCATAGATTTACAGTGTTGTCAAAGTTCTATGTTGCATATTCATTATTAATATTACATATTGTGAATTTGGATATGTGATAATGATAATGTCTTTTTTTGTATTTCTATCCCTATTTTAAAAGACTTGGGATAATTAGCTGGAAAGAAAGTTTAGTTTGCTTATTGCTTTAGAAACCCTGTTCATACTTTAATTCCAGCATTTGGGGAGGCAAAGGCAGCCATATAGCTGTGAGGTCAAGGCCAGCTTGGTCTACAAAATGAGTTCAGGACAGCCAAGGTTACATAGAGAAACTGAAAGGAAGAAAGAAAGAAAGAAAGAAAGAAAGAAAGAAAGAAAGAAAGAAAGAAAGAAAGAAAGTAAAAAGAAAGAAATTCTGGTTTATGATCAATTTCTGGCCTAGGAGAAGATGGTAAATCATGTGGGAATAAATGGCAGAGAAAACTTGTTCTTTCATAACCACAAAACAGAAAACTGAGAATATCAATGTGTTACTTACAAATTTTCCAAGACATGGCCTGAACTGTTTCCTCTATTTCTATCTTTTAAAGGTTCTATCATCTCCTCTAGGACTCTTTTCTGAAAATGCAGCGTTTAATATGTTAGTTTTAGGGAAATATGGAGGATCCAAGGAATAACATCATATTTTTGGTGGCTGATGCCTGTAGTTCAGAATGCCATATGCCAGGCATACAAAATTAGTCTAAAAATAGGTATTTTATTAATTAATAGTTCCATGTGACCAAATAGGCATTACTAAAGCCTAAAATGTGAGATTCAAATAATATATGAAATCTTAATCTTCCTCTTTAAAAATTGTATACCTCTCCTTGCCTTAAAGACTCAAGAAAGCAAATTTGCATGATTAAAGAATGGTGCCTATTGATTCTCAGTTCACTGTTATTACTTTAAAAATTGTTAGCATGAAACTATAATGTTTCTTAATAAAATTATTGAAGAAATTCTGTCTTTCTTAATTTTCTCACTTCACTACCCTCCTCCTACCCTTTGTATTCTTCCTTCTCTCACTCAATAGTCTCTTTTTCAATTCATGTTCTATGTACTCCTTTTTCTTCCTCAATTTCTCAAAATGTCATTTTTCCTCTTATGGTTTCAATGCCAGTTTCATCATCTATGTACTGAGTTTCCACCTATAACATATGTAAAGATATGAAAACCTATGTTGTATATAAGAAGAGAACATGCAAATTTTGGGTCAGCTCTTTTAATATTTTCTGTTCTGTTGTCTGTATGTGCCCCTTCTCATTAAGCCTTTATCCATTGATGGCATTTTTAGCCTGCTTCTACATTCAGGTTATTGTGAATAAAACAACAATAGCTACAGGTTTTCCAGTATCTCTGTGGGAGGATATGGAGTCCTTTGGTACATGCCTAGTGCTTTTGGTTCTATGGGAGGTCTGTTGTTACTTTTTGTGTGAAATCATCATAATGATTTTCATTAGGGTGGTAATAGTTTACAAATTCTCCCTCAGTGAGCAAGATTTTCTTTTCCCCATATCCATTGCAGCATTTCTTCCTGGCTCTTTTGCTAATTATAACTGTGCAGATGATGGTAACGTAAAATCTGAAACAGTTTAGATTTTCATCCCTCTGATATCTATGGATGTATAATATTTTTAAAGTATTTCTTTTGAGAAATGTCTACATTTTCTTAGATTAATTATTGGTTTATAGTTTTCATTGTTGTTTATATTGCTTGGGTATTGAATATTTAGAATTATTTATATTTTCTAGATATCAATGCCTTTATAAAATATATTTACAGTCTTCATGAAAGTGATATTCGCTCATTTCACAGGACATATTAGCTGATACCACAAGAAGGCAGGAAGCATACTAGTATAGATAAATGTACTCTTTCTTAAACAAAACTTTATACCACTTAGCTAAAGTTGAAAAACAATAAAGAAATATAAAAGAAATAAACTCTACTGACACCGAAAATATATCTGCATATTTTGAACTCATAAAACTCATATTATGAAGTGGCAAAAGGAAGAATCTTACTGTAACTCTAAAAAAGTGACAGAAATTTTTAAACAATTCAATGTATAAACAAATATTGCTCTCTGAACTATTTAGTGGTTAAAAGATTTAATTATATTGATGAGCTAAAACTAATTCCTTTCCTTCTATAAAATCCTAGGAGCAGTGATTGTGGAAGAATGAATGAAAGTAAAATGCATTAAATAAGAATGGAGCATGGATGTTTACTCAGAAGGAGATGATGGCTAAGAAATGGGTACATTGTATTATATCTCCCCGTATTAGATATAATTCAGTTAGCTAAAACTGAGCTATGCCTTAGCAAATTATATAACTCCATATAAAGGTCAAATACCTATCCTAAATTTTATACATAGATAAACATGCCCATTCCTATACACATACTACTCAAACAATCCTATGATATGAAATGCCCATATTTTCAGATATGGAAATAGGAGCATAAGGAATACATCAAATTTTGTACAGATGTTCTGCTACTGTCTTATTTGTGTTTGATAAATTACCTACATTTCCGAAAATAGTGGTATCTTAAAGCACCAACTTTACTTTGCAATTTTGTTGAATCATTCAGATGCCACCATCTGGATCTATCATCAATCGGTACTCAAAGCACTGGCCACACTAAGTGTTCACCTGGGAGCTTGGAAAAAAATACATCTAGGCCCACTTTTCTTGTAATCAGACTAGCCACTCTAGCTCTCCCAGGCTGCCATACAGTTTCCTCAACAATCAGTCACAATGACATGGAATATTTACTATATTTTACATCTCTGACTTCTTTTCTCTATGAATTTCCTGCTTTGAAGAATAACTGGGTAATTGTTTATCAGTCTTCCATATGGTTTACTACCTTGAAGTAAACAATGATTTGGAAAGTCACCTTCAAAAATCGTTTCATATGTTGTAGCTGAAATTTTATTAAGGAATAGTATATATTCTGCATTTGTGTTAAGTTTTATTTTTCTCCAACTTCTATTTGTTTATACTTGACATATCTATACTAAGATTCTCTTTGTTTATGTCATCAAACATCTAACAGTGAACAGGTTTTGACTTTGTTTGGATGAATTTGGTTATGACAAGCTCTTCTGGTTTTGTTTCCTGTTTTGTTATTGTTGTTCATTGATTGTAATAGCATTTACTCAACATCAACTATGTGCGAGATCTATGACTGACTGTGATATAAACCATCTTTCTCATAGCTACAACAGTCCAAGAAATACACATATGGATTAAATGATCACTTAGGAAACAAACATAAATATATGGCTTATTGTGTCTTTTATAAGCCATATGTGCATCCATCTTTGAAACAAAGTAGAGGGAAATTCTTAAACAGATCAATGAAGAATAAGACTAAAACTCAGTAAAATATATAAGAAGGATAATAGGATATATTCACTGCAATCTTTCAATATGTACTCTCGCCATCGTTCCTCAAAGCATTAAATGACAAAAAGGAGGATTGTTCTGAAAAATCAGTATCACCCTGAGGCCACAACAGAACTTAAGACAACACAAACAGTATAAGACAATATAGTCAATTTCCTCAGTGAACATAAACAAGCAAAAACTTCAAACACCTCTAAAGAAAGTACTTACAAGCCAAATTTAACCATAAATCAGAAATATCATGCCCCATCAGAATTCAATAGAAGCAAATAAGTGATCTAAGACAATATATAAACAGATTCAAAGAAAAATATCAAATAAGGTCTCCCACTCATGAACAAAAGATAAATATCTAACACCACCTCAAGGTAAAAACTCTAGAAGATAGGAAAAAAGAGTTATACAGCAAGCTATATGTGACAGGCAAATAGCCTATGTTAAACTTAAATGAGAAAAGTAAAAGGATATATTTAAAACTCAGAAAAAAATGCATTGTCCTATATAGAGCTGCTGTCTACACTGATGGTACTTGACTCCTCAGATAGAGCAAGGATGCTTGAGAAATGAAGATTCCAAAGGCAAAGAAGGCAGATTTCCTCATTCAAAAATGGCACAATCTTAAAACTAACAGACTGAATGATTCTATCAGAAAACACTTAGCTCCAATAAATACTTGCAGCAACTTAAGCAGACACCAACATAAAATAATCTGTACTTCTTTTCCATGGCAACAACTAAACCATGAAATAAAGAACTGGGGAGAGTAAGCACACTTTCGTCAGCATCAAAATAAATAAAACATGTAAGCATATAATCCTAAGTAAAAATATGAAAGAATTCTGCGATAAAAACTCTAACACACTGAAGAAATTAGAAAAAATGTAGTACCTAAAGAGACTAGATAGTCAACATACCCTTCAAGAAAATGTTGAGGGATGGTTTTGTGCACAGTGTAGTAAAATGTGGATTTCTATTCTGAGGCCTAGGGGAGGGAGGGAGAAGGATGAAAGAGGGAGGGGTAAATGGAGGGGAGGAGGGAGGGGGATACAATCAAGATGTGAAGAATCTACAGTAACTTACATTGCTAATCCAACTGCATGGGAATAACTCTGGGACTGGCTGAAACATGTCTATGCATAGACAATGCTTCTTGTGGGCTAAAGAATCTCTGTGAATTATTGTTAGATGCCATGTTTTGTAAGGCATGAATGAAGATCTACAGATGTCTTTTTTTCTGCACATACAAAGAGCAGAGAACCAACCTTAATTGTTTTGTGCATCATGCACACCTTATACATTTATAATTTTAGGACTGTATAATGCTTGTGAGAAAGTATATGTTTTCAGAACAAAAAAATCAGACACTGACATTGGATTAGATGTGACAGGACCTATTCCTTTCAGCATGCTGGACACTGACATCCTGCATCCTTCATGTTCCAGTACCAAGTGCTACAGTTGCTGTGCCTCATCAGAACAGGACATTTCCCAGGATAGCTTCAAAGAAAGCTTCCAATCCCAATTGGTCTAGCATTTCAGACTGTCCCACACAGTACTCTAATGAAACCTAAAATTTCTTAACATTTAGGAACTGGGCCACAAATGCTATTCTTAATTTGTTTAGCCATTTCCCAAAAATTTTTTTAATTGTTTTTTTTTTTCTTTTTCTTTTATTTATTTATTTATTTATTTATTCTTGTTACATCTCAATGTTTATCCCATCCCTTGTATCCTTCCATTCCTCCCTCCCCCCCCCATTTTCCCATTATTCCCCTCCCCTATGACTATTCCTGAGGGGGATTACCTCCCCCTGTATATTCTCATAGGGTATCAAGATTTATTTGGGCCCCTACAAATCAGCTGGAAGAAATTTTAAGAGAACGAGGCCTCATTTCTCTTAAGGGGGTTTGGGTAGGATTCTGGTTGCTTTCTTGGGTAATAGCTGTTTATTTTTGTTGGGAGTCTGTTAAAAATAATTATTGGTCTCATTTGGAGAGAAAACAAAGCTGTATTCAGGGATGTCTTTCTTTTCTTTTATCTTTCATTCTTAGGTTTTGGGGTAGGGGTTGAAAAGAAAGAAGGGGGAAGTATAGAAATATATAGGGATGATAGAAAAAAAGTAGATAAGTGAATCTTCTAATCAACTTAATGAATGTCTTAATTGTTACTCACAAAGTTATTTCTAATTTACTGGTGTAGAATTTTGTATCTAGATGTTTATAGATGTGAAATAAGTTTAATTTTAGATACAGTGTATAGAATTCAAATTTCAGATCATTCTTCACTCACATTATATATATTTTTACTCTAATGTGAGGCATTGTACCCATTCAATACAATAATAATAAAAGGTTTATTTCCAATACTTTGAAAGTGCTATTTCAGGCTGTTTAGTATAAGTAGTTATAAAAGTTAATTGTTATTTGATCAAATCATGATCATATCAATTATTAGGCTATTTTATCACAAGAATATACATTATAGGTGTAACAGATAGATATGATTCTCTAGAAAGATAAGGTAAATTAGTTAGATAAGGTCTTCAAAAACTTCAGAGACATACACAATATGGCATTTAAAGATTTTTTTTTATTATTTCAAAGATACATTGAAAATGAGACAGGTTAACTCCTGACAACACTCAGACTACTTCAAAGATATGATGAGAATCAAAGAATCTCCTTCTGAAGAAGGGTTCAAATGTGGCAAAGAAGTCATTGGACAAAATGCCCTCATTTCTACCACAGACAGAATTCGGCCTAAAAAGGGACACTCTTGGATGCAAACAGAATCAGCAGCCAAACTCTGCCTCAATAGTTCCTGCCTCATAAATATGTTCATCAGATATATTGGGCTAGAAAGCTGAAGATGATGCTCCAACGTCATAGAGAAGTTTTGGTGACTGGTCAGGCAGCAAACCTTATCTACAGTCTTCTTATTTGGGAGGCGGCTAACCTGCACTCCCTGTATACTCAGGTAATTAATTTTATTCCTTCTCAAGAGTCTGATGGAGGTGAAGACCAGATAGTTTAGTTTTACAATTAAGTGTAGTTATTAGTTGTTTAGGTGTTTGTCTAGATAGATGTTTTAAGTTGATAATAATGGGATATGATAGATATTGATTTACATTCATAATTTTAGGCACACCAAGATAGGAAAGATGTTTTCTTCCAGGCTGTATTATACAAATAGCCAAAATACTATGAATGTAACACACACACACACACACACACACATATGTACATATATATATATATATATATATATATATATATATATATATTACTGATTGCTTCATAGTTCTTGCTGTAGGTGGTTTATTGTATATATGTGTAATAATATAAATGTATATGTAAATAATATTTAATAAAAATTATAAAAATACTGCTGATTTTTACCCCAATATCTGAATGCAGTCCACATTAAGGCACTGCCATTTCTGTGAAGTGTCTCCTATCTCTATGTTGTGTAAAAACTGTTCTGCATAACCTTTTGTGGGTAAATAACAAGCTGAAGCTCCTATAGCTAGAAGGAGAGTTAAGGTGAAACTTGAGACCCCAGGAGGAGGGTCCTAGGTGGAGAAGCAAAAGAGGTGGTCAGTCAGACCAGAATGAAACATCAAAGAACTGGGACAACAGGATCCCGTACTACAGATTAAGTTGGACATGTGGCAGAATCTAGGCCAGTCCAGTATAGTCATGTTAAAATAGGTGTGATTCTTCCCAGCTGCAGTGCTATAAACTTATAATAAGTATAAAAGCTCTCTGTGTCAACATTCTGTCCATTAGAGGTGTCAAAGGAAATTTCATTTTAAGAAACTTCCTGTACTATTCCTCATAGATACAGACAAATTAAATCATATTAAATATTAATTTGGAAAACAAAACACCCTAAATGGTAAAACTATTCGAAAGAAAAAGAATGATGACAAACAACAATATCTAACTGCAAAATATAGTATAGAACTAGTCACAAAAATAATACAGTATATGCCTAAAAATACATTCAAAGACAATGGAATAGAATGGGAAATATTAAAATGAGGCAAAGCTTCTACACTCATGCGATTCTTGACAAATGAGCCAAAAACATACCTTTGAAAAATAAAACTTCTTTGACATTTAGTGTTGAAAAAGTTATCCCTATGTATAGAAGATAAAAACTAGACCCAGATCTTACCTTCTGAAAAAACATACTTTAATATATAATTTAATAAATGGCATAGTGGACTTTTGAAACTACCAATGGAAAGCCTAAGAAAAACATAAAAAATCTAGGCATCCGTAATGACTTCTGGGGCATCACCACTTCATATAGCAATCCTAAAACTTGTCCAGTAGGGTTGCATAGAATTAGAAACCTACTGTTGAGCAAGAGATACAATCTATTGAAGGTATCTATTCAAAAGATGAATGAATCTATTCAATAGAATGAAGGGAGCCTATAGAATGAGAGAAAAATCTTTGTAATCTATTCACTCAACAAAAGATTAATATATAGCAGAAGCAATAGCAGAAGAAAATATAAATGATACATTCACTAATTAGGTAAAGAAACTAAGTGATTTTTTAAAATTAAAATATATAAAGGACAAAAACAAAGAAGTAATATATATGAGATATTAGAGAGAGATATACACACACACACACACACACACACACATATATATATATATATATATATATATATATAAACTTAGAAATCTTTAAAATCACATAACTTCAAATCTAACCTTGTCACAATGTCTATCACTGAGAAAGTAAAAAGCAACAAATAGCTAGGATTCCAAAAAGGGGAACACAAAGATATGTTACTGTACATTTAAATTAGATCACTGACTATGGACATTTCTCAAAACATTAAAGTGGAGCCTTTTTATGATACAACTATACCACTTCTGTATACATAACCACCCCAAATGCTTACTATACAGACGCTTGCATCCCATATTTGTAATATCTTCTTTTGTACTATATGCAGTAGTTAAAACTTGGCATCATATGAGGTGCCTACCAGTGTAAGAAGGTATACACAAATATTATATATTCATAGTAGAGTTATAGATAGCCATTAAAAAAGAAGCAAATTTGCTGTTTGTGGGGAAATGGATGCAGTTGGAGATCATAGTTTGATGTGAAATAGGCCAAACTCATCACAGCAGGTATCTATATTTTCTCTCCCATGTAGAGTTCAGAGGGAGATTCTGAAGTAAAGGGGGTAACTATTAGCTAAGCATAAATGAGTCAAAGGAGAGAAAAAGAGAATAAGAAAGAATAGGGGGAGAATATGAACACTGTATAATATACATGTATGCCAATGTTAAGTTAAAACTTTACTTTTTAAACTTATGATGAATTAATATTAATTAAAATATTTAATGTATTATAAAATGTAATAGTAACATATAGTTATTTTACGCTTTATTTTTAAAGAATTTAAAACATTCTTATAGAAAATCTAACTATAACTTGGGTCCTCATGTCCATTATGCATAACAAATAATTCAATCCTGGTACAATAATATGTTCCACCTTATAGAAATATGAATGAAAGTCTCATTATACTATGACCTGGTAATGGGGGTGCATTGAAATGAATTAAAGTTCACATTAATTTTGGGAAGGAAACTATTTAGTAAGTATTCAGTCTGTTGATGCTTACTTCCCCTGTACCAGAAAGAAAAAAATCTATATTTTAGTATATAAATTTCCTTTTTTTAATTTGTGAATACTTACAAATAACTATATAAAGTCTTTTAGCTGGCAAGCACTCTCAAGGAACTATACTGTCATCCTAGCCTGATAGCATTTTCTCCCACTGGCTGATCTTTTGTCCTAATATGAAAAGTGCTTGGCTTCCTTATTTTCTAATATTAATATGACAAAATATTTAGTGCTTTTTGGGCCTTACAACATAATTTATGATAAAGTATTCTCAACCACCTAGCAAATGCTTTACAAATAATAATTAATAATGATGCCAAATTATGCTTGAATTCAAGGTAGGAAACTAAGCCTATACAATAACACTAATAATGTAATAAAAGTCTAGAGTGCTGAATTAGAGGCAACTCTATCCATTGTGAATAGAATAAATACATGTAAGTCCAATTGGCAAGTACAAAAAGAATTCCGCTGCAGCAAGTGTGTGAAAACGAATTGGCAGTAGCATTGAGGTATAATAAAAGACTATTATAAGCACTTTTTTTCATCTAGATATTATATCAACTTTATTTTCATATAAAAAGATATGAAGCTCATAAAATATAAATGATTAATAATTTTGCAGTTGCATACCTCACATCCTGACAGCTACATGTGGTAGCTGAGATCTATATTCCTTTGCCAAATAAATTATTTATATTACATTGACTGACTATCTTTTCCATGGTCGATACACACTGGAAGTTGTGAAATTCAGGGTTGTCATTAGGGAATTTGATTTAGATACTATAACCAGCATGTATTTATTTGTGTGTTTGCTTTGTAAAGTATGGATAATTCTTGAAGCAAAGGTAGAAATGTCCTAATAAATCACAGATTTATGAAATATTCATTGCATATCTGAGTTCTTCACAAGGCTTCTGTCATGGAAATTAAAATAAAGAATGATTAAAAAACATTTAGTTCCAGGTTGACAAGGTATATTATAAGCCTGACTAGTTTCAAGTAATACTTAGGAAAGTTTTCAAAGGAAATTCTATTTTTCTTTCAAAGTAGAACAAGAATGGAATAAACAACCTGGACAGCACTCCATGTAGCCCAGTTTCTGTCTTGCTAAGGTAAGACAGCAGCTCCCAGCATTATCATTTTCAGTGTATTCACTGTTTAGCACTGCTGATTTTCTGAACATAGAACATAAAGAATTATACCCTTCTGTGAAATGAGAGCCTCAGTGTAGGGCAGCAGAAACAACGTGAACTGACTGTCCAGGATGGTCTGTATATGCAGCATCTGAAGTGCCTACTTACATGGTCCATTGGTTCTGTTAGGAGAATATTCCAGGGTCTCACTTATGGGGCCCACCTGAAATTAATAAATTTATTTCTTCTTTAATTCTCTTATTAACTATACATGTTATTAGAGTCCTATTTTATTTTTTTGGTTTTGAACATTAAATTCATGACACAAAAGGCTAAGTGATAAAGGACAAACATAGGTCCTAATAAAAGACACAGTATCAGATCTTAGATTAGGCAATTTTAAAAATAAAAGCTTTTGAATAACAGTCAGCATTCAAGAATGTGGATAATGCAAATTAAATGTGTTTCTAGTACTTTTATGTAGTTTTAATCCTACATTTAATCTTTTATGTATATAGACAACATGACTCATAGTTTTGGATTTATAGAGATTAAATCCTAGAAACATGTTCCACCTCCTACTTTTTCCTCTGAGATCATTGGAAATGACTGACTATATTTCTGACTATGTGAACCAGCACTTAGTAGTGTGCTATATGCTGCCAATTCCGCATTATTGAGATGATAGCATCAGCCTCCCAGAAGGTAGATAATATCACAAATGCAAAGTTCAGATCTCAGAATCCGATTCTGTGTATTAATGCCTGTCTTAACAGCACTCCAGTTTAAACATCTCATGAGCAACCTGCTGAGAAGCACTTTATTTAGGTGTAGAAATTAATGGTGTAGACCATTTTATGTTTCCCCAATGTAAGAGTACATGAGAAATAAAAGAATATTGCTGACAGGCAAAGTAAGTTATAGCATCACATTGCTGGAACTATTTTAAAAAGTCCAGTAGTCCCAGTATCCTCTCAAAGTTCTTAAGATTGTGACAGAGGACCTAGAGAGTGCATATTAGCTTTCAAAATCTGAAACTTAAGAATGTATTTTCTATTAAACATAAAATGTAGCTGACATGTAAAAGAAATTTCATTTTAGGAAAGTAGAAAAAACTTCATAAAGATAGGAACCTGTCTTTCATGTGATTTCTCAAAAGCAGTGTAGAGTTAGAGACATAGATGGTGTTAACAAAATCCCTCCTTCAGGTTCATCTTAGCTCAAAGGAATGTCAAAAAATACTTAACATCATAAATTGATTTCATTTTTCAGCTATGACCATTATTATCAATACCTGCAGAAAATGTATTAGTTTTATACTTTCACCATCTTGATTTTCCCATCATTAGGTCTAAAGAGAAAAATGGAGTGGTATATTAATAGGAAGCACTAATAGAAAAGTAAAAGGGTGCATAACTTAGTGAAATAAATGAAACAATTCCAAACTACCTGTATTAATTCAATAAATTACCTGTGTTAATTTAACAAATGTATTAATTTACATGGCGTGAGGACTCAGGGAATTCACGACAGGGACAACAGTATTTGTGTTGCACTGTTAAGCACTATCTAGAGCTTCCCATTCTTCATACTCTATAAGTTTTAAGATTGATATGATAATTAGGTAGCCATGTTGATATTAGAAGTATAGAAAATGTACGGATCTGTACTAAACAACAACAAAAAAAAATAAGAAAATAATATGAAATATTTTATTTTATTAAATATCAATTAATTATTAAATAAATATAATTTTATTTATTATCTATTAATTTGTTAATAAAATAATATGAAAAATATTCATTTGTCATCTGGTACCTGAGTTCTGCCATTTTCCATTATGTAATGCTAGAGACATTTTCTTTGTACCTAGTTTGAATGGATCCCATAGAAATTATCATACCTGTCAAGAGGTTGCATTTTAGAATCTTATTTCTATTGCATATTCAGAACCATACACATATTCTCATAGCTTCCAAGTGATGTAAATACAACTATCTTCATGTTGTTTTGGTGTATTCAGGACTTTCATTGTTATGCAAACTGCCCTACTATCATTAGTAGTGACATTTTCCCATTGCAAGTAACTTAATTTCAAAAGTAAGGTTTCATCTAGAATATACTTTTAATATTAATAAACTATCATTTTGGGTTTTTGCTGTTTCATATATTTTTGCAGTGTTGCGGATAGAACATAAAGTCATCTGTACACTGGAAAAGTATTCTACTGCTGGCTACATATTCAGTATATATGCTTTGTTTTTAAAACAGCATTTAACAAATGAAACATAGTGTTCAATTTCTTTTTATTTTTTTCTTAAATGAGCTTAAATTATCGGTCCGTAATAAAATTTTCTTAGTCCTTTACCTATTCCATTATGAACTGATTTACCTTTATAGCTGTAATCCTGATGCCATTGTATATAAGTACATAGTAATGCATAGGACTCCATAGGGTTGTAAAGTAAAATGGTAATCTTAGATAACCATAGGGAATAATAATATATCAAGCACATTGGTCTGAGTTTGATATTTACTAGCACAAAAATAAATGTATTATATTATATGTATTAATCTAATATTTAAAAAGTGTCCATTATTCACCTAATTGTCATCTCAGAAGCTTACTGCCAACATCTGCTAACCTAGCCCTAGTCCTTGAAGCTTCTAAATTCTGAACAATCTAATCTAGGCCTAGAATGTTTTCAGTCTCTGAAACTTACTGCTATTTTTTTTTCTTTCTGAACTATGGTTTGCTAGTTCAACTCAGCTACTCTGGCTCAAAATCTTCCCCAAGCTGACTGATTCAATCTCTGTTCTCCCAGTTTCTGACTCTTTTTTATCTATTTGGCCCCAAATTAACTCTAGAAATCTGTTCTAATCATTTGTCTTCTAATTCTCTGCCTCATTTGTCTTCACCAGTGTCTAGATTGTTCTCTATTCAACCTGTCTCTGTTAAACTCTCCTAGCAAAACTGCACCCCCACAGCCCTTGCTCTGTGTGATTCTGCTGTGCTGTTGTGCTGCTCTCTCTTAAGTTGCCGCTCTTTTTCTCTCTCTTCTTCTGAGAGTTGGGTATATATATTCTGTCAAATCTTTTTCTGGTTCATCACTTTTTCTGCCTCTCAATAAATATCACTTCCAAATAGGCTGCTTCCTTCTACAAAGTAACTTTGCCATCACTATTTGGAATTAAATGTGTGTACTAAGGGCATGTTGGTATTAAAGCCAGAGTAACCATGTTTCAGGATTGAAATTCCTCTATATAATATAATGCAACATATAATATGTATATTTTTATATTTAAAAAATAATCTAGCTGATATATGGCTTTGCTGCTGTTTCATTTGGGGAGAACAATGGGTCATTTTTATCCCATTGAAGATGTATGCATGTGACTCTCAGAGGATATCCATGTTGGGCTAGTCTCTAATTATAAGTGAGTATATGCCATGTGCATCTTTCTGGGTCTGGATTAACTCACTCAGGACCATCATTTCTAGTTCCATCCATTTGGCTGATAATTACAAGATTTCCTTGTTTTTAATAGCAGAGTAGTATTCCATAGTATAAATGTACCACCATTTCTTCATCCATTCTTCATCTGAGGGACATCTATATTGTTTCCAGATTTTGGCTATTACAAATAAGGCTACTATGAACATAGTTGAGCAAATGTCCTTGTTGTGTGGTGGAGCATCTTTTTGGGTATATTCCAAGAGTGGAATAGCTAAAGCAAGCTATCTGGATGAGACGTGATAGGCTGTGATCATATGGTGGGGGATGAGGTCCTCTTCTGTCACAGGCCTAGAGGAGGGGTATAGGGTGAAAAAGGAAGGGGAGCAAGAGGGAGAATGGGAAGATACAAGTGAGGGGATAGCAATTGAGATGTACTCTGAATAAACTATTATGATAAAACAAGAAAAAATAATTGGAGCAATCTCATAATAGCAACTTAACATCACACATGAAAGCCCTAGGAAAAAAAGAAGCAAACACACCAAAGAGGAGTAGACAGGTGTAAATAATCAAACTCAGGGCTGAAATACTTAAATTATAAACAAAGAAAACAGTACAAAGAATCAATGAAACCAAGAGCCAGTTCTCTGAGAAAATCAACAAGATAAACAAACCCTTAGCCAAAGTAACTAAAAGGCAAAGAGACAATATCCAAACCAACATAATCAGAAATGAAAGGGGGCATAACAACAAACCCTGAGGAAACTGGAGAATCATTATGTCTTACTTCAAAAGACTGTATGCTACAAAATTGTAAAATCTCAATGAAATGGACAATTTTTTGATAGATTCCACTTATCAAAGTCGAATCAAGATCAGGTAGAGAAAATAAATAACCCCATAACCCCTAAAGAAATAGAAACAGTCATTAAAAGTCTCCCAACCAAAAGAACCCTAGGGCCAAATGGTTTCAGGGAAGAATTCTACCAGACCTTTAAAGAAGACTAGGTACAATACTCCTCAAACTATTACACAAAACAGAAACAGAAGGAACATTAATAATCTCATTTTTATGAGGCCACATTCACACTGATACTTAGACCACACAAAGATCTAACAAAGAAAGAGAACTTCAGACTAACTTCCCTTATGAACATTGAGACAAAAATACTCAATAATATACTTCAAACTGAATCCAAGAACACTTCAAAAATATCATCCACCATGACCAAGTAGGCGTCACCCCAGGAATGCAGGAGTGGTTCAATGCATGAAAATCTATCAATGTAATCCACCAGATAACAAAAAAATCAAACAAAAAGAAAAAGAATAAGAAAAAACACGTATCATCACCTCATTATATGCTGAAAAAGCTTTTGACAATATCTCACACCTGATTATGTTAAAAGTCTTGGAGAGCTCAGGAATACAAGACACATACCTACACAATAAAAGCAACTTACAACAAGCCTGTAGCCAACATCAACTGAATGGAGAAAAACTTAAAGCAATTATACTGAAATCAGGGACAAGAGAAAGCTGTCCACTCTCTCCATATCTCTTCCATATAGTTCTTGTAGTCCAAGCTTTAACAAAAGACAAATAAGTATTATCAGCACTTTAAAAATTGGAAAGAAGTCAAATTAGCACTCTTCACAGATGATATGATTTTATACATAAGTGACCCCAAAAATTCTACCAGAGAACTCCTAGAAATTGATAAATACCTTTAGCAAAGCAGTTAAATACAAAATTAACCAAAAAAAATCAGTACCCCTCTGTATACAAAAGACAATTGGGCTGAGGAAAAATTAGGGAAACATCACTCTTCAGAATAGAAACAAATAATAAAAAGTAGCTTGGTGTAACACTAAAGAAGCAATTGAAAGAACCATATGACAAGAACTTCAAGTCTCTCAAGAGAGACATAAAAGAAGATTTCAGAGGATAAAAAAAATCTCCCATGTTCCTGAATTAGTAGGATTAGCATAGTAAAAATGGCCATTTTACCAAAACTACTTACAGATTCAATGAAATCCCTACCAAATTATGAACATGATTTTTACTGGCCTTGAAAGAACAATTCTCAACTTCATATGGGAAAGTAAAAAACCCAGAATGTCTATACAATCCTGTACAATAAAAGAACTTCTGGAGGTATATCCATCTCTGATTTCAAGCTGTGCTACAGAGCAACAGCAATAAAAAACTGCATAGTACTGGCATAGAAACAGACAGGCAGATAAATTGAATCCAATTGAAAACCCAGAAATGAATCCACATACCAATGGATACTTGATTTTGACAAAGAATCCAAAACCATACAATGGAAAAAAATAACATCTTCAACAAATGGTTCTGGGTTAACAATGTCTACATGTAAAAAAAAAAAAAACCTCAAGTCCAAGTGAATGAAAGACTTCAACATAAAACTAAATACAATAAATCTAGTGGAAGAGAAAATGGGAAGAGGTTCAATGGGACAGGAGATAACTTCCTGAAGAGAATACCAACATCTCAGGTTCTAAGGTCAACAATGGGACCTCATGAAATTGAAAAGCTTCTATAAGGCAAAGGACATTGTCAATAAAAACAAAACAACAGCCTACATATTGGAGGAAGGTCTTCACCAACCCTACATCCAACAATGGCCAACATCCAAAATATATAAAGAACTCGGGAAATCAAACACCAACAAACCAAATAATACAATTGAAAAATGGAGTACATAACTGAATCAAGAGTACTCAAGAGAGGATTAAGCATGTAAAGAAATTTTCACTGTCCTTAGTCATCATGGAAATGCAAATCAAAATGTCTCTGAATTTCCATCTTACACCCATCAAAATGGCTAAGATCAAAAACTCAAGTTACAGCACATGCTGATGAGGTTGTGGAGAAATAGAAAACCTCCATTGCTGGTGGGAGTGCAAACTATACAACGACTTTGAAAATCAATCTGGTATTATCTCAGAAAATTGTAAATATTACTACTCAAGACCCAGCTAGACCACTCCTGGGAATGTACCCAAAAAGATGTTCCATCAAATCACAAGGGCAATTATTCAACTATGTTCATAGCAGTATTATTTGTAATAGCCAGGAACTGGAAACAACCTAGATGTTGCTCAAATGAAGAATTGTTAAAGAAAATAATATGCAATGGAATATTACTCAGTTGTTAAAACAAAGAAACCATAAAAGTTTTAGGAAATGGATGGAACTAGAAAGAATTCTCTTTAATGAGGTAATGCAGACACAGAAAGACACACATGGTATGTACTCATTTATAAGCAGACACTAGTCATATATCACAGGATAACCATACTAAAATTGATAGACTCATAAAAGATAAGTAATAAGGAGGGTCCTTAGGGGGTCATCTTTGACTGTCATTTAGAAGGGGAAGGAGAATAGACAGTTACACAGCAGAAGTTGAGACAGAGAGGGAACTGAGAAGGAGAGGCTGTGGAAAGGAAACAGTAGTGAAGGTCAGATGTGGGGAGTGTGAGGAGAAGAGAGGAGGGTACTTGAAGAGAAAAGGAAAACCTAGGGCAAAGGCATCACTGAAACAAGCTTGAGACCCACAGTGGAGTAGGCTACAGAGAGGATATGGGGATGTGCCTAGCTGAACCTTCTAGCAGCAGAAAACATGAAAACTGAGGAGGCCATATTCTAGCCAGGCAGGCCTTATCTTGGTGGGAGGGAAACAACAGTCCACCTAAAAAAAAAACTTTGACTCAAAATTACCCTTACTACAAGATGTGCAGAGATAAAAATACAGACTGAGGAAATGTCCAAAGAAAGCCTGGCTCAACCTGAGACACATTCCATAGGAGAGAGCTAGCCCCTGACACCATTAACAATACTCTGCTATGTTTACAGACAGGACCCTAGCATAGCGGTCCCCTGAGAGGTCCCAACCAGCAGCTGATAAATTCCAGATATTAAGACTCATAGCCAAGCATTAGGTGGAGCTCAGGCATCCAGGGGTGTGGGGGTTAGAGTGGGGAGGATAGAAGAAGGCTGAAGGGACAAAAAAGCCACAAAAATACCAAGAGTCAACTAACCTAGAACCATGATGCCTTACAGAGATGAAAGCACAAACCAAAGAGCATGGATAGAATGGACGTAGGCCCCCTTCACATATGTAACTGATTGGCAGTTTGATCTTCATGTTGGTGCCCTAGTAAGTGAGCATTTGCTGTCTATGACATGGACTTAGTTCTTTTTTTCATATAAATTTATTTTATTACACATGTATAAAGCAAACATACAGCAGGGAGAACCATGTGACAATCATGAGTTCTTTAATTGTTACAATCATAGTGATTTGGCTATTTGTATTTGTCAAACTTGAAGGATATGTCTTTCTTATCTTGTTTGGTCTAAATTTCTGAATGAAATTCAATATCTATCCTGTATAAACTCTAATAACTCCTTGATTTAAAAATATCTTATCCCCTAACTAACTAAACTTGATTGTATAACTAAACTATCTGGTCTTCAATGCCTCCTAGAGACTTGAGAAGGAATAAAACTTTAATTTCTGAGCGAACCAGCAGTACAGGTTAGCAGCTTCCAAATTGAACAAATTCACTGAGACAGTTTACTGCCTGAACAGTCACCCAACACTCTCTATAAAGTTGGGGCCTCATCTTTGGCCTTCTGAACCAATATCTCTGCCAGACTTATTCACAAGGCAGGAACTATTGAGGACTTGCTTACTCTGTCTTGGCAGAGTTCAGCTGTAGACTCTGCCTGCATCTAAGCTGTCCACTTTTAGGCAGAATTGTTTGTGGAAGAAATGAGGACATTTTGCCCAGTGGCTGGTTTGCCACATTGGAAGCCATCTCCATAAGGAGGGTCATAAGATACTTATCATCATCTTCTTTGAGGTTGGCTGGGTGTTATCATGAGTTAACTTGCCTTGTTGTCAAAGAAACTTTAGGATTATAGAAACAACTTTAAATGCCATATTCTGCGTGTCTCTGAGGCTTTGAAGACCTTATTTAACTATTTTTACCTCATATATTGATAGAGTCACATGTATCTGTTACACTTAGGATATATATTATTATGCTAGAATCTGACAAGTACTTGACATGCCCATGTTTTGTATCAATATATTAAATCCTATGCCAATGACTTAGACATAATTTTCATTATGATTGACAACTAAGGCCTTGAGTTAAGGAGTAGGTTCAATTATCTAACTCTTGATCTATCCTCCCTCTATGTTCCTATATCTCTCTTTCTTTCTTTTCAGCTCCTATCTCCTTACATACAGATGAAAGATAGAGGAAAAGAGAAACATACCTGAGTTCCGTCTAGTTTTTTTCTCTGTATAAGACCAATGATAACTTATGACCACCTCCCAATGAAAATAAGCATTTGTAGATCAAGAGAGCAAACAGAAACCTACCCAAGCCACCTTTAGAGGGAATGGTAGTTCATTTTCTTCAGGTTTCTTCAGGCTGAATCTGAGTGAATAATACCTTGGAAGGGGCTCAAAAATTTGGGGAAAATGGTTAAGCAAGCCAGGGATTGCACTCGTGGACCAGTTTCTAAATGTTGAGAGATATTAGACTTAATAGGAGATTAAAATGGTAGTCCAAATTGCATCAGAAGCTTTCTACAATGTCATCCGGGAAGCTGTCCAAATCTGATGCGTAACAGCAATAGAGGCATCTGGGGCTGGCGCACGGAGGATACAGGATGTCAGTGTCTAGCATGATGGGAGGAATGAAATCTGTCAGGTCTGGTCCAGCATCATTGTCTGGTTCATTTTTTCTGAAGACATAATTACTCAAAAGCTTTATACAGTTCTAACATTATAATTGTATGAGGTGTGCACTTCTCCATAACTAACGGGATTGCCTTGCCTGGATTCAGTGGATGAGTATGAACTCAGCCCTGATGCCACTTCACGACTTGGGAGAGTTGGTGGAAGGCGGATCCTTTTTTTTCTGAAGAGACAGGGTTGAGGATTAGGGAAAGGAGGTGGAAGGGAAGGACAGAAAGAGAGTAGGGATGAGGCTACTGCAGGGATTTAAAGTGAATATATAAAATAAAATTTAAAAACCATACCATCTCTCTAGATGTAGTTGTAGACACACATTGCTGCTACCAAGTTGTACTTGAGGGCTGTGACATCTAACTCAGATCCTCCTGCTTGCTTAGCTAGCAGTTCATGAGTTGAGGAGTCTCAGATGCCCATGTTGTCCTTTCCTTGTCAGTGCTTTTTTGTTGGAAGGTAATAATGTACAAAAGAGAGTGTTAACCAAACAGGTTGTTTTCAAACACCTACAGACAAATTGAGTTTTAGTTTAAGACAAAAGAAAGTAATACTCACCTGAAATCTATCATTTAGAGATCTGGTGAATACAATTTCCAATTCCTCTTTGACACCCTACACCCAGCAAAAACGCATACCTAAAACCCAGTGTAGGTGATTAACTGGTTCTTTGGGAGAAAGTTTTAAAGCAGGTCAAAAAGTTTCAAGGAAAACAAAGCATATACTTTCACTGTATAAGTCAATATTTCCTCAGGTAAAGGTGGGACCTCATGCCAATACTCCATGCTCAGAGTTGTTTGGGTTCATCTTGAGCTGACTCAGGTCTTGTGTATCCTGCAACCATTGCTATGATTTGTATAGGTACATCTGTCCATTTGTGTCTAAACACGTTCTTTTGCTGTATTCATTCATTGCCCCTGGCTTCTATCCAATTTATCTGCTTTCTCTTCCATCATAATTCCTGAAAGGTGTGATAATTGATTTCTCACTTGGAGCTGCACATTCTTCAGTCTGTGATTCTCTGTACTTTGACCTGTTGTGGGCATCTGTGTTAATTGCTATCTATTGCAAAAACAAGCTTCTTTAGCGAGGTTTCAGAGATGTGCTGTTCTAAGAGTTTAATAGTAAGTCATTAGGAGTCAGTGAAAATCAAGCAATGTTAGCTAAAGAATGTGCGATCTAAATTTATCTCTTTCTCAAATTCAATGTAACAAATAGAGCAGCTGTTAAAAATAGAATACTCAGTGTAAAAATGCATGATACATCCACATAACCTAACACTCAATACATTGTTTTTTTCTTCTTGGAATACTGACTTTACTAACATTATGCTTTGAAGGCTTATGGGTTTCAACTCCAACTCTAAGGAAATGTGGTAGATTTGAGAGTCTTAAAATACAGAGAATATGCGCATACATTTATGCAAAAACATATTCATAGACATCACTGAAACTGGCTTCTAGAGAATACACTAATTTATAAAATACTACAGAGTTGTACTTTATGTATTCATAGTAAAGGTTCCAGAAAGAACAAGTAACCAAATTTTGATTGTACAGAAACCACACCCTTCACATTAGCCACAAGCAATATAAAATATTTAGGAGTTACTCTAACTAAGCAAGTGAAGGACTTGTTTGAAAAAAATTTCAAACTCTGAAGAAAGAGATTGAAGATGACATGAGAAGATGGAATGATCTTCCTTCCTCATGGATCAGGAAAATTAACATAGTAAAAATGGCTATCTTATCAAAAGCAATCTACAGATTCAATGCAAGCCCTATCAAAATACCTACACAATTTTTTAAAGACATTGAAAATTCAATTCTGAATTTCATATGGAAAAACAAAAAATCCAGAATAGCTAAAACAATCTTGTACAATAAAAGATCCTCAGGAGGAATCTCCATACCTGATCTCAAACTGTACTATAAAGCAATAGTAATTAAAACAGCATGGTACTGGCACAGCAACAGGCTGGTTGATCAGTGGAATAGAATCGAAGACCCAGATATGAATCCACACACATATGGTCACTGGATTTTTGACAAAGAAACCAAATCCTTTCAATGGAAAAAAGATAGCATCTTCAATAAAGGGTGCTGGTCTAATTGGATGTCTATGTGTAAAAAAATGCAACTGGACCTATATTTGTCACCTTGAATAAAACTCAAATCCAAATGGATTAAAACCTCAACATAAAACCAGAGACACTAAGTCAGATAGAAGAAAAAGTGGGGAAGAGTCTGGAACATATTGGCACAGGAGACAACATCCTGAACAGAACATCAACAGCCCAGGCCTTAATGTTAACAATTAATAAATGGGACCTCACGAGATTGAGAAGCTTCTGTAAGGCAGGAGACACTGTCAAGAGAACAAAGCGAGAGCCTACAGACTTGGAAAAGATCTTCACCAACCCTACATCTGACAAAGGTCTAATATCCAAAATATATAAAGAACTCAAGAAATTAAACACCACCAAACCAAATAACCCAAATGAGAAATGGGGCTTGGAACTAAAGAGAGAATTCTCAACAGAGGAATATCAAATGGCTGAGAAACACTTAAAGAAATGCTCAACCTCCTTAGTCATCAGGGAAATGCAAATCAAAACAACTCTGAGATTCCATCTTACACCCATCAGAATGGCTAAGATCAAAAATTCAAGTGACACCACATGCTGGCAAGGATGTGGAGAGAGAGGAACACTCCTTCATTGCTTGTGGGAATGCAAACTAATACAGCCACTTTGGAAATCTATCTGGTGCTGTCTCAGAAAACTGGGAATAGGGCTTCCTCAAGACCCAGCTATTCCACTCCTTGGAATACACCCAGAAGATGCTCCAGCACACAACAAGAAAATTTGCTCAACCATGTTCATAGCAGCCTTATTCATAATAGCCAGATCATGGAAACAGCCTAAGTGTCCCTCAGTAGAAGAATGGATAAAGAAACTGTGGTACATATACACTATGGCATACTACTCAGCTATTAAAATAAGGAATTCCAGAAATTTGTGGACAAATGGATTGAGCTAGAAATGATCATAATGAGTGAGTTAACCCAGACACAGAAAGACTCAAATGGTATATACTCATTTATATCTGCATACTAGCCCAAGGGGCATGTCCCATGAAAGTCTTCACTTACCAGGAAACTGGGACAGAGGGAAGGATATCCTATTGGGACCTAGATGAGAGAAGCATAGGAAAATAGCAAAGTAGAAGGATCCAGAGGGTCCTAGAAACCTACAAGAAGAACATTATGATAGGCAGATTTGGGCTCAGGGGTCCAGCTCAAACTATGGCACCAGCCAAGGACAATACAGGCCGTAAACTTCAAATCCCTACCCAGATCTAGCCAATGGACAGTATATTCTCCACAGTTGAGTGGAGAGTGGGATATGACTTTCACATGTACTCTGGTGCCTCATATTTGACCATGTCCCCTGGAGGGGGAGACCTGGTGACACTCAGAGAAAGGATAGCTGGCTACCAAAAAGAGACTTGATACCCTATAAGCATATAAAGGGGGAGGAAGTCCCCCTCAGTCACAGTCATAGGGGAGGGGAGTGTGGGGAAAATGGGAGGGAGGGAAGAATGAGAGAATACAAGGGATGGGATAACCATTGAGATGTAACAAGAATAAATTAATAAAAAAAAATACAAAAAAATACAAAAATTTAAAAAAGAAAATTAATTTCTAATCATATTTATTAATTCATTTTCTAAAATCATGCCCAGAAGTGAGTTCATTAATAGCTCAAATGAATAGATTTTAAACTTAAAGCAAACTTTGACTTTGAAATGTGACACCAAAAAAGATGACATAAAAGAGCAACTTTCTAAATTTATTTGTCTGTAACTGTCCACCTTCTTCTTAAATTTTCATGTGCACTTAGAACATAAGACCAGATGGAATCCAGTGAATGAGGCTGAAAACCAGCTCTACAATACCTTAATCTCTCTAGTAGCCAAGGGCTACTTGCTGGTGTATGCCTCTCTACATATGTTCTCCTCAGCTGCCAACTGAGATAGCCAGCCTGAAACCATCTCCCTGCTTGAGATCATATTATAAATCCATACCTGAGCTAGCAGCAAGGGTTCCAGTTGATTATTGCTCTACATTAGTGACTGCTCATTTGTCCTCCCAGAGACACAAATGCTTGCTTTTCAGGGGGCCACATATGCGTTCTTATAAAGGAAAGATTCAGTAACAGCGGTATACATAGCGCTCTATTGGGATTGGATGAGTTCACCCATGTTAGAGACTCTTACTCTATGCTTAGCAGAGTACATGACAGAAAAGTGAGGAGCAACTGAAGGGCACAGCTGTGGGCTGTACACCCTGCCTCTTTAAATATCATTGAGATCAATATCACTGAAACTTCTGTAATTTGCCACAGCATATACTGCTTGAAGTGCATTTGTTCTGCAATTTACACTAAATGCAAGGTAACTATTTATTTAATTAAATTTAAGATGAAACATAAACCTCTTAGAAACCTCTCTAAGAAATTAGTAAAATTGTTTAAAGATAACTCAGTTGAAGTACTTATGAAGATAGGTTTTTTTTAAATAGGTAATTTAAATGAAAACACTTTTCTTAAAAACAAAGATTTATAATTTAAAATAGATGTTGCAGAAAACCTTGCAAATTGATTTAAACCATGTCTGCAGTGAAACTGTGGTCTCAGTCTTCCCTTTCTACAGCAGAATCAAAGTCTTACTTGGAAAGTGAAACATATTAATTTTCTGAAGCTACCACTTACAGACAGTTCATATTTCGTGTGGAACCAAAATCTAAAAGGCTTTTCATAGAATTTAGTGGTCAACCTTAACATCCAATTTCTTTGCCAAATACGTTTTCAAATGCTGTATGATTTGCATCATGTTACTGCACCTGTGTTTTCAAAGTCAATTATTTCTAATACTGTCAATGACATATAAATACATTTTCATATATTGGATTATTAATTATTGTTTTGATAAATAATTATTCTGTTCTGATAATTATTCTGCACACTTATTTAATGTTATTAATATGAGATGTACTCTGAGATGCCATTTGAAAAATGTTCAAAGAGAATTTTCATTTTATTATATATATATATATATATATGTACATAGTACTCAAATTTGAACCACCACGTTTTACTGAACCCTTTATCTGTGTTTCCTTACCAATATATTAGTATTTTAATATTAATTTTATTAAACAATATTCATTATGTTCATATTGTTCTATTTAAAAATACTTGTATTCATTTCTTCTGTTGTTAGATCAAAATTATTTATTATATACAAAAGGATATGATGCTTTTCCAATTCATTTTGCTATGCATAGTACTATTTTGAGTATTTGTTATTTTTCCTGTATTTTTATTAATTAAACATTTTTTATTTTTACATATACATTTATATTATTACATGTATATACGATAAACTACCTATAGCAAGAACAAACATGACACAATCAGGAATTATATAAATGTTACATTCTTAGTGTTTTGGCTATTTGTATTTGACAGCCTTGAAGAAAACATCTTTCCTATATTGGTACATCTAAAATTCTGAATGTAGATCAATCTCCATCTCATCTTGTCATTATCAACTTGAGATGTAGAAGGTTAATATCAATGAGAGTTGGTTACAAGTTATTTTTCCTTTATAAATATAGGGAATAATAAAATAAATTTTGTGTTAGTAACATATATTAGTTAGATCTTATGGATAATCCTATATGGAGACAATATACAAGAGGAAGGATAGCAGGCTACCAAGAAGAGACTTGATACCCTATGAGCATATACAGGGGGAGGAGGTCCCCTCAGTCACAGTCATAGGGGAGGGGAGTAAGGGGAAAATGGGAGGGAGGGAGGAATGGGATACAAGGAATGGGATAACAATTTAGATGTAATATGAATAAATTAATAAAATATATTTTAAAAAAGATTTTCCTTATGATTCTGAAAATGTTGATATTTCCAGGAAAGTCTGGTCCCTATTCAAGTCCTGTGACCTAAGGAGAAACAAATGACTCAGCAGCAGATTGGTGATCTGTAAGTAGCCATACACTGGGGAATATGGAGGGGAAACTGGACTCACATTTCCAGGGTGCTAAGGTGCTGAGGAGACCGTCTCAGAACACATTCCTCCCGTTTCCTTCACATTTCAGAGTAGATAGAATACAACTCTTTCTATACTAAGGCCTTCAGTCAAAATCAGTTTGCCATATTGTTAATAACTATATCAAGAATGTTTGGGGCATTATACAAGATTTCAGTGTTCAAAAAAGAAGACACTCTTTTATGTCCTGTTATTTTTGATAGAGTATTAATGTGTCCTCTTTAGATTCACACAATGAACTTTTCCCTAACTCATCAACATCAATTCACAGCACAGCCAGTGCGTAGTGTCGATAATAATAAAATAAAATACTCACCTGCTTTCTGGCGGTAGGATTCAGCGTCGATGCATCAGTGCAGAGATACATCTTCATTTTTGGAGGAAATTTTATTAGTTTAAAATGATAATATTTTGGTTTTTATCATATTACCAACAAGATTTGATCTCCAACTACTCAAAGCCCTTGGCATTGTTTGGTTTCATGTGTAGGTATAGCATCAGTTATATATAATGTGCATGTAAACTTTAGTTTGAAATAGATTGCTGCTTAAGATGTAGCTAGCCATGAATCATAGGATTTGGGTAATTCACAACTGCTACCAAAAGAAAGAGTTATTTAAATATTGTGGCTTCAATAAAATAGTGGAAATGTGAAATTATCCACTATTATGCTGAAAGATTACATGAAATAAAGATAGATAGTAGTTAGATGATAAATGAATAGGCAACAGTTAAATTATGAATGAATAGTTATTACAAAATATAAATATATATTATAAATACATAATTAGAGCTGGAGGGTAAAAAATATATCAATTATAGATAGTGGAGAGATAAAGATTATAGACAGGTTAGAGATAAACATGATGTAATGATTATAGATAACATGATATATAAAAAGTGATAATAACATAGAACAACATGTTTACAAGATGAATTTTATTTAAAACCCACATGATTTACAGTTAAAAGCATTTATGAGATGAAAGTGTGTTTTCCTAGTACTAAACATAAAATCTACATTAAAATGCTCCTTGTGGTAATAATACACTTATTCATTAATAATCTCTGAAAAAGTCACATTGCCATTATGGTTATATCTTTATGTTTCTAAAAAATGTATTAGTATTTTACCAGTTTGGAATCTTAAAGAGACAGCATTAACACACAGGGTACAGTCTACAGAGATATTTTTCCTGTCCATCATTTTTTCAATTTAAATATTTTTAATTTTAATTTTTACATATACATGTGTATATTATTGCACGTGTATACAGTAAACTACATGCTGCAAAAAGAACCATGAAACAATCAGGTATTATATAAATGTTATAGTCATAGTGTTTTGACTATTCCTTCTCAAGTCTCTGATGGAGTTAAAAAGATATTTTAAGAAGGAACATATTTGGGATTGAAAAGAACCTAAGGAATCTGTCTCAGAGGTTTAGGGGAGGGCAATAGGACAGGAGAGGGAGAGAGGGTGGGAACAGGAAGATAAAAAGCAAGGGGATATCAATCAGGATGTAATATGAATAAATTATAATAAATAAATAAATAATTTAAAAAGAAAATGTTCTGTTGCTTTGAATAGACACCATGACTATGGGAACTTTTATAAAGGAAAGCATCTAAATTACAGATTCAGAGATTTAGTCCTTTATCATCATGGCAGGAAGCATAGTTGTGCATAGGCAGACATAGTGCTTTAGAGAGGTACCTTAGGGTTCTGCATCTGGATCAGCAGGCAGCAGGAAGAGAGAAACTCTGGACCTGATTTGGTTATTTGAAACTTCAAAGTCTATCCCAAGTGATACACTTCCTCCAACAAGGCCAATCATTCTAATAGTACCCCTCCCTGGTGACCAAGCATTCAAATCTATGAGCCCATGGAGCTCATTCTTAATGAAACCACCATATTATCCAAGAATCTAGAATGAAACATGTATGTCATACACAGCATACCAGAAAGTAAATGGAATTTTTCTTTCAGTTAGAGTATTTACACTCTTGTAGAATCGATTATTAAATGGTAAGATATTGTGCTACTGTTTGAATTGGGTTTTTTCTACTTTTTAGTTGGTCTGTGTTATGAATCAACCTTCTCTCATTTCCATTTAAATTAAACTATATATGTATAAATATATGTGTGTTATATAATTTTCCATTCCATTATTGAATTATGTTAATATTGTATATCTTACCCATTAATAAATATTTAGTTGTTTTGCTATTATTAAATTTTGAATATCAACTTTATTATAGATTAGTATGTGTATTAGGGTTCTCTAGGGAACATAAACCATAGAAATTATATATATATATATATATATATATATATATATATATATATATATATTTGTGTATACATATACATATAATTTCTTATTATATCAGGGACCAACCATGTTGAGGTTCATGTTTCCTGCTGCTTGAAGGAGGCCCTCTGGATATTCAAGGTCTGTGCTACCACTGGAAACCAGGCGGAAATCCATGATCTGTGCTGCCTTTGGCTGTTGTGATAAAGGAAGCTCCTTTTTCAATGATATTAATGACTGCAGACTCATAATTGAGAATGAAAGACACTGAAGGCTTCTGTGACAACCTCCCCTTCCCAAAATAGTCTAGAGAAGAAGCCATTGAGAAAGATGTTGAAATATTCCTCTTCACAGTCGATGGCTTCTGTTGGCGTTTGTGGTTGGGGGTTGGGGGGTTTGGAATTATTCAATTATTATAAAAGACTGGCTACTGACCATTGAGCACATGGGAAACAGAAATTGCTCTCTCTATATCTCTTCTCTCTTCTCTCTCTCTCTCTCTCTCTCTCTCTCTCTCTCTCTCTCTCTCTCTCTCTGTGTGTGTGTGTGTGTGTTTGTGTATGTGTGTGTGTGTGTGTGCATGTGAGTTTGGAGAGGATCTAGGAGTAGAAGGGTACAACTCAGAAAAATAAGAGGTAAGTGTAATTGGGGTACAGTCTGTCAAATTCTCAAATAATCAATAATCCATTATGTTGCAAAAAAGATGTGGTGTGTGTGTGTGTGTGTGTGTGTGTGTGTGTGTGTGTGTGTGTGTGTGTGATTTATCATAACAGTTGTAACAACTGAAGCCTACCTGAAAGGCTGAGAACCCTGTAGCTAGTTGGCAGTTGAGGCTGGGTGTCTTTCCAGTTAAACTAGTCTGACAATGGATATACATCACACTGGAGACACAAAGAGCCTAGAAGTTTCTTCATCCAGGAGTTTGGGAGTTCCCCAGTCCTAATCTGGCACTGAAAATGTGGAAAAATCCAGGAAAGCCACCGACTGCTAGTTATAAATGCATGTCTAAAAGTCTGGTGTGCTAATGGCTTTTGTCAGTTTGACAGTTACTAGAGTCACCAGGAAAGAGGGAACCTCAACTGAGAAATTTCCTTCATTGGATTGTCTTTTGGGCCTGTCAATCATGCTGCTTTAGTTTCTGCCCTAATTTCCCTCAATAATAGACTCCTGGGATGTTTAAGCCCAATAATTCCTTTCATTCCCAAATTAATGTGTGTTAATGCTTTATCATAGATATGGAAAGTCAAATAGAAATCCTGAAAATATTGCCTTTATATGTGGGGACTACCAGGCCAAACTCTGTCATTGTACTTGTTTCTTCACATTACCTATTTACCCAGACTAATGTTTTGTTTGTTTGTTTTTGTGCTCTTTTAATATAGAATTTTTTTGTGCATTAGTGGCTCATTTGGAACTCATAGAAATCATCCCGTATCAGCCCCAGCCTCCCATGAACTGCCACCCTGGACTTCTAAATGTAGCCATCTTGGATACTATGCATTCTGTCCTGTTTCAGTGCCATGTAGACCAGGCTTTCAGTTTAATACTTTTTTTTTTTTTTTTTTTTTTTTGGATTCCTAAATGGATTAATAAGTACATCTGATTCTTGTGCCTTCTCCTGGGCTTTTTTCCTTCAATAGGTTTGTCTTATCTTAATTTGATATAATGGTTTTTGTTTTATCTTGTATTTTATTTTGTTATTTTCTTGTTAATAAATAGGAAAAATTTAAAAAGAAGATAAGGGAAGGAAATATAGACTGTTTTGCAAGAATAGTTGGATCTAGAATTTTACACTTTATCAATGAGGAAATGCATACAAAAACAAACAAGGATATTAAACTATATTATATATAGAATGGATTCACAAATATTTAAAGAATATTTCATGAAAAGAAATTTGAAGTATTTTTCTTTCTTCACAAGAAATTTATGACATGAATCAACTTTGTTTCCAGTGAAAATCCAAGTTCTGAGAGTGAAATGAAGTCCTGGTTACTAAAACCTAGATTTCATTGATAAAGCTCCCTGTAACAGAGATACATATGTCCTTCATTTTACTTTGATGGCATTAAATGCTATAATCACAATGTTTTTGTCCCTCATGTAATTTCATTTTGGTTTTCATGTTACGTAGTGGAAAAGATGTGTAGTTATACACTCTATTTCTTATTTTTAATTTAAAAAATCAACATTAAGATCTAAAAATGCCTGTTACATTTTGAATTGTTTCCCTAAAAGGTTGTGCTTTGATAGTAAAGCCACTACCTAAGTGACCTTATTTGGAAAAAAAAAAAAAAAAAAAAAGGTGTTTTGACTAATTTCTTCATGAGCAAAAGCATGAATAGAGGCAGAGACACTCAAAGAATGCCAGGTGATGGCAAAGGTGGTTATACCGTTCGTGAGTGTACAAGTCAAAGATAGTGGAGGTTGTTCTGCTTTGCCAGAAACTAAAACCCAAACAAACTGCCTCAGAGATTTCAGAGGGATCCAACCACGACATACTCTCTTAAAGAGTTAAAAGAGAATACACTTTTTAATTTGATTAAACCATATGTTGCAGCAACCCAATTATTTTCCCTGATACAGTAGTCAGAGGAAATAATTTATCTACATATAGACTAAAAATTTTAACAACTTTTATATAGGTTTTAGTTTTATCCTTTTTTCTTGTATGTCATGTGTTTGTTTTAATATGTGGTAGATCTTTACTGACAGGTTCTTGTTTGTTTATTTGTTTGTTTGTTTGTTTCTGAGACAGGGTTTCTTGGCTGTCCTGGACTCACTTTGTAGATCAGAACGGCCTCGAACTCACATCAATCCACCTGCCTCTGCCTCGCAAGTGCTGGGATTAAAGGCATGCACCCCTGCACACAGCTTTACTTACAGTTTTTTATATATCAGTTTTAGTACCTTAAAAAAAAGCACTTACAAAAAATGTATCCTGTTTCTAATATTCATTTTAAGAGTTTGACCTTGTTCAAGACCGGTGATTTCTGGCAGCTGCCACTATAAGCCAGCAGTCCTATGTTTAAAGCTTGAGATTTTAACTCCTCCCCAAATAGGATATAACTAAGCTGTGATTGTTTATTACCTTGGTTGTTTCCTTACATAACAGTGGTTGCACATGTGTACTTGAGTGCACACTTGTAAGAATAACTACGGCGTGAAAAATGTTCAGATTTTTTTTTATTCCAATACTTTGAATGCTTGTTTCTGTGGGAAAGTACTGAAGTACAAGTTAAAGGGACAAGGCAAATGAATCTAATGCGAGAATCTAAATCCTTCCCTGGATTAAATCCATAAAGAGAGAACCAGTTGATAGGTAACAGCAGGGGATTAAAGACTCAAGCAGTTTACTGCAGGCTATGAATGACCTGATCCCTTCATCCATCTGTCTTTTTATATGAGAATGTTATGCTAATTAGCTGCGTAAATTGTTTCCTGATGACATTAATTTGGTGCCTTTTTGTCATTTGAGACTTTGACTTTCACTGTGATAAAAATATACTAAGGGACATTTCCAATTTAGATGTTTCTGATCCTGATGAAGTCCAACACCCAAGCAGTGTGTTAGGAAGGTGCATAAATAGCAAGCCTAACTCATCACGAATATCTGCACAGAGGACTTTGACTTTCCAATAATCATTCCCTTTAGCCTCTAAAACAGAACATTAACACACTTGAAATGCTGCAACATAATTCAAGGAGAACTCTTGGCAAATACAGTTTTCATTGCCCCATTTTCTTTGGAGAAAATCAAGACTTGAATACTAACTTTGATGAGTAATGGAACAGATAGCTGCGGTATGAAACCTTATTAGTAAACAAGAGCTGCATCAGAGAAAATATTGTCATTAAAAGCTATGTAGTAGTTAATTGAGTTTGATATGAAATTTGGTGCTGGAAAGTTAATGACTAATACAGCTATTTCACAGAGCTTGGTTACTGCAGGCTCCATAATGATCTCCTTTTGCTTCAGAGAAACAATGAAATTAACCTCTCTTTTGTCCTGCAGGTGTTACGTTCTGATAATGCATATCCTTTACAAGTTTAGGAAAATGATTTGCTTTGCATATAAATTAACACTGAAGCTGAATCAATATTAGAATAATGAAAAAGTAGAGAACACTTTTTATTCTAAGGAATTGAAGGTTTTTCATAAAATATATCAAATCCTGCATACTATCTTAGGAAAATGGATTAAAATATTTATAATCCTCCAAGAAGCAAAGAAAGGAACAAATAAAATAGGGAAGGAATTGTTTGTGTGTGTGTGTGTGTGTGAGAGAGAGAGAGAGAGAGAGAGAGAGAGAGAGAGAGAGAGAGAGAGAGAGACAGAGAGAGAGAGAGACAGAGAGACAGAGAGAGATTGTGAGTATGGTGTGATAGAGGGGAAGGAGAAACAATTTTAGAGAATATAAAAATAATTTCATTATGTTTTCATTAGAAAAAAATACCCCAGAATCAGCACATCTGTTTTCTATACAAAAATAATTTAAAATATTCTGTTATAAATTCTTTTTTGTTGTTTTCCTTCCCTCCCTTCTTCCCAGCTTCCCCCATCACACACACACACACACACACACACACACACACACACACACACACATACACTGCCTTTCCCCTAGCTCCACACCCCCCTCCATTTCCTCTTCAGAAAAGAGCAGGCCTCCAAGAAACAGCAACCAAACAGGACAAAACAAGATACAATAGGACAAGGGCAAAGCAGTTATATCCAGGCTGGAAAGGGCAACCAAATAGGATGGGAAGAGTTCAAAGAGCAGGCAAAGAGTCAGAGATACACTCCCTCTCACTCTTAGGGATCCCACAGAAACACAAAGCTAGCAGCCATAAAATATTCTCAGAGCACCTGTCCAAACAACAATAATCAATCAATCAGTCTATCAATCATGAACGAATGAAATTATTTCTAATGATGGCTGTCCAGTCATCATCAAAGAGGTGTGTTCTGGCAGTAGATGAGAGCAGGTATAGGGACCCTTTTCTAGACATTATGCAAAGTGAGAAATTGGAGGCCTCCATCCACTTCCCCTCCTCAGAGATCTGGAGATCAGGGACCCAACTGAAGAGAGGGAGGAAAGACTATAGGAATCAGAGGGAATGGCAGACACCAGGAGAACATGGCCTATTAAGTCAACTAAGCAGGCCCACCATAAGCTCACAGAGACTGAAACAGCAAGCATGGGCATGCATAGGACTGCACCAGATCCTCTGTGTATGTTACACAGCTTTTTTTTTTTTTTGATCTATCTAAGTTCTATTGGTGTATGAGTTTTGATTTGTTGGGTACTTATTATTCCTAAGTTCAATTCTACATTCAAAATAGTATACACTAAAATTGAGTAAAGACTTGAAATTCATTCAGGTGCAGAAGATTTTTACAGTCCATTACTTGTATTTTTTTTCTTTTATTCTTCCAGAGACTTTTTTCCTTCATATATGCATCTCAATATTTTCCATGTATTTCTTTTCACTAAAATTATTTATTTACATTATCATCTTAAATATGAATTTAAAATAATATTTACTTTAAAACTGACTAATTTATTCAAAATTTAGGGTAAATTTTAGTTATTATCTACCTAATATTTGATCATGCATTCTGACACATAAAATTTTGTGACTAAATAAATGAAAAAGTGGCCATTCTCTATACTGTATATTTTAACAATGTGTTTAATAATGGAGAATGGGTTAAAAAGCAACTTGGTGATGCTTAAGATGAAAATAAGAACAGTCAATCAAGTAATAAACACTTCTGTTTAACAGTTTATGAAATAATCCCATTTTGGTCAATCTAAAGCATACCTTATTCTCCTCTCTGATATTCCAGCATTGAGTGAGCTTTAATATTGGTATTGATGTTGGCTCAATGCTGATTTTTGTTTCTAAATTCTAAAAGTAGAGTAGATTCTGAAGTATAATAATAATCATTAATAATTGATAGAATGCCCAGTTCCAAAACAGAGCCCAGACTGCTATAGACAAATAATAAGCACACATTAAACTAACTGGGCACTGTGCCTAGAATCACAGCCAAGTATACACAATAGGCAAAAATATCTGGCATCTGTGTGAGGAGAAACAAGAAAGGCAAAACAATGCACGAAAGACTTCCAAATAAAATATCTAGGGACTCAACAGACTTTTAAACTTCCCATGGAAACAAAGATATTTTGAACTCATTTCCCCTGGGCATCATACTAGCTGCCTTCCAATGCATGAGCGATGTGAACTTCATCCGAAGATGTTGAAGCATGTTGAATATGCTACAACATTTCAAAACCACATAGTAAATTTAAGGTTTTGCAGATAACTCATGATAAAATCAAGGTCTAAAATACATTATAAGTTAATGGGGTTTTCTCTGGTTGGTATAACCTACACCAACCAATTTTCCTCACAATTTATAAAACAATTATGACAAGGGAGACAAAGCGTCTCAGTCATGTGTTTTCCTATAAAGCAGCACTATAGGTCAGGCCTCTGCTTGCAAGTCAAAGCAAAAACAATGCTCCTGGAAAGAAACTTATTGAGGGAGCTTATAAGAGTGTTCCCAGAGGCTTCATTTAGAGAGGATTTCACAGATGATAGAGCTGAAAAACAATAAAAATAACCAAAGTTTATAGATATGTATATACACATACATGTTTCTGTGTGTATGCTCTCCAATGAAGATACAAGTTTTCTTCAAAGTCCTGAGATTTGAGTATTAAGAGCTGATCATTTGCTAGGTTTTCGTTTTTAAATTATAATTACATAATTATTACCTGCATATTTATCTTCTCAAGCCCATTCATGTATTCCCCTAACTTCTCTTTCAATTTTATGGCCTTCTTGTCTTCACTTGATGATGTATATATGTGAATCCTATATGTTATATATAGTGTATTTATATGTATATGTTTATATATGCATATTATATGAATAAATATGCTAAATCTATATATTGTAACATGTATATCTTTATATGCATATGTATATGTATATTGATATAGATGAGAAAGACAGAGAGAGAGAAAGAGGCAGAGAGACAGAGAAAGAGAGAGACAGAGAGACAGAGAGAGAACTACGTTTTCAGGGCTGGAAATTCCCAGCTGATCTAAGACACTGCTTCTATAGCTATGGCACAGGGATCTTTGCAGAAGAGGGGGAGAAAATTTTGTAAGAGACAGAGGAAGGAAAAGGTTGCCTTGAGAAATAATCTTCTAGAACTGTCAGGTAGGCTATACCCATGAGGTTGCACAATTATGACTGCTCAAACATGACCTGAACAAGGATGGCCCTATGCTAATATAGATGAGGAAAAGTGCAGAGGCATCAATCCAAGATGAGGAACTGCAGGAAACTAAGAAATAGTGAGAGTAAGGGAGTCTCCCTCCAGGAAAGAGTATAACTTTTAGTTACCCAATAACATGTGCTACTTTTAAAATACTAGTTAGATAGATATAACCCAGCCTAAATAAGCAGGAAGATAACTGGGGACATCCAAATGAGAGCATAAGTAAATGGAAAAATAATTAAGAATACAATTTATTATAATAAACTCAGTCAATTAAACCTACTTAATCTAAATGTCATTTGTCAGATCAGAAACTTATTACTGATTCTGTCTCTCTGAATTTGTAACCAAGTGTATTGACAGTGTAAATCTTAGCAGGAACCATGTAAATAATTAATCATGAAAACTCACCTGCCCACCACCTACAGTGATAATATATGTGAACTAAAACCTAGACACTGTCAAACTTAAAACTTACTTTCCGAAATAACTTACAATAGGGAAAATTTACATCTAAAAAAATGAAGAACCAGGCACTATGGTATTATCAGTCATGATATACTAATCTTCATTCTGCTGAACAACTATCATGGCAAAAACAATATTATTTTCATGCAGTGGAAAAAACAATGATTTTAGTGCCAATTGTCTTAATATGGGGCAAAAATACCTATATATCAAATTCTGGAAAGCTTTGAAAGTGAAGTTCTCAACTCAACAGAACATTTTTCTAGAACTGTTTTCCTCAAAGTGGATAAGCAGAGTGACTAAAGGTATCTCAGCAGTAAGATGGAATGGTCACCACATAAAATTTTTCCTCTTGCATAAATTCAATGAACTAGGCTTCCATAACATTATTGCTTAATAGCTCATATCTGTGGACTGTTTTTGATCTGATCTCTACTCAGATACAAGATGGTAGTGGGACACATCACCAGTGAGGCTATGGGGCAGCTCCATGTGGCCTGTGTGACCTACGGATGCCACTCAGGGAGAAGCACTAGCCAAGGATGAGCCTGCAGAGTGTGCAACATCTCCGTAACAACTAAAAAAGCCACGTCTTTTATAGAAATATGCTTTTGAAGCGTGGTTGCATGAAATTGGAGAAAAGACTGCCCAGAACCTAAGAGAACAGCAAGCAATGGAGAGACTACTGCTTGCTTTGATAGAGGAAAAAGAGTGAGGGACCTTAGCAGAGCCCAAGGATTTCAAGTGAAATGGTCATGCCCCAGGTGCCAGTGGGGTGACCAGCACTCAGGGGAGAGTGATGTACAGTGGCCTAGAGCTAGTATAGGTTCTGCTCATGGACTCACTGCCTAGCTGCATGGTCAACCTGATTGCAACAAGATATCCGGCATGAGTTTCAGTGATATTTCAGTATTTATGGTGCTTTGGAAAAAATTGAACCAGATAAATGACTCCTTGAGATAAGTATTTGCATGTAAAGCTTTTGGGCAAAATAATATACTGTATGACACACAGCATATTGCAACACCACTTTAATAAGTGAATGTACAATAGAGAGATAGGAAAGATGTCAGAACCAGAACTGAGCAGTGCAAAAAGCAGAGAGAAGTAGACAAAAGATATGGCTATGGTTGACAGGTATGAGAGCAGGTCCTCCAGCCACTAGAAGGTTTGGACCACCACTAGTCTGCATGATCCAGTCACTGCCTGCTAGGCCACTCCTTTAGGGCATCTGGTGGCAAAGACAGAGTACAGCAGCCTGGAACTTTCACAGGTCCTGCCCCTGGACACACTTGGACATGCTGCCCAACAGCAGGATCACCCTGACTCTGAACTAGTGTGACTGTGGTACATTGTATGAAATTCCCAAATAATTAATATAAATATTATGGTGTGGTGCAGAGAAGAAACATACTATCACTCCATCTCTTTCCTCAGTCTCTGGTGAGGACAGTTAGTGTTGTCTGGTTGGGTGGGCAATGGCGAAGGTCTTAATTATTTTTAAGATTCTGGCCACTGGGAGTCTGATCATGCTCCTATGAGGATATGAGGAATACAAATTGAACTTGATGATATTTTGTCATTGTTTTCTTTTGATGGGGGCCACAAAGATGGGAAGTTGGACCTATCTTTCTTTCTCTGTTCTCTGTGTGTCTCTCTGTCTGTCTCTGTCTCTGTCTGTCTGTCTGTCTGTCTGACTGTCTCTCTCTCTCTCTCTCTCTCTCTCTCTCTCTCTCTCTCTCTCTCTCTCTCTCTCTCTCTCTCTCTCTCTCTCTCTCTGTGTGTGTGTGTGTAAGTTATGTATCCTTAGCACCTCACCACTGACCTTATCTGTGATACGGATGTTTATAGATGTAGTAAGAAATTATCTAAGGCGTACTGATTCTGGAAGAGGCAGTGCTCTAAACCCAGTGACAAGTGTCCCTTTCATCATAAATCGAGACTGAAGTAAAGAGGCCACTGGTATCCAAGCAGCACATGTATATAGTAGTGAAAATAAACAAAGTGAGAATTACATTACAATTTTTCAGAAATGCAGTTTAAAATTTAAAAGTGGAGCTGTACTTTTTAACTTCTTCTGTACTCAGCTTTGATAAGATATGGACAAAAAAGAATCAAATATATGATTAATTTTAAGAGACTTAACACAGCTCCAACATTCATTCAGAGCCTTATCTCCTTGTGACCTTCACTTTAGATCACGGCAGCCCACTGATGTGCCTAGTGAGCTGTGATCAGAAAGAACAGCATATTCTCTTACATACACACACACACACACACACACACACACACACACAATATTATGTTTCTGCCTGTGGCATATAAAAAAGTGGAGTGGTAAGTCCAGAAATAAAGAACTATAATAGCAAAATCCTTATAGCAAATAGGGTAACTTGGACATGAGACAGTTTAATCAGTCCTGGTTTTTGCAAGGATGTTTCCTTTTTCTAGTACAATTATGACTTAAAATTCATTAATAACTGGCCATGTATTTTTAATGGGCACATGAGTTATATATTCCATAGTAAGGGGAGGAAAATAATTGATATTTTACTTAATGTACCTACATGTTTCAAAGATTGGTAGAAAATGTTTCCAACATATTTATTGAGTGTTGCTCCATTAGAATACTGTTATTTTGGTTTTTAATTTTACTTTCCTATCTGTATGGTTTAGTACCTCATCTTCCTAGGCACACCATAGAGACATTAAAGGCTCCTGGATCTAACCTGTTGCTACTTTAAATTTTTCTTTGTCTTCTTCTCCCTCGGTCCTTTGTCTCCTGTTCCTTTGTTTTCAATAGACATTACAGTTCTAGTTATAATAATTACTCTTAACATTAAAACCAATGTAAACATTGTTTTACATAGAACAGAAAGATGGTAGTGGTTTTGACCAAAACTAACCAAATGCAAAACAAACGAACCAAAAAAAATAAAAACAAAAACAAAACAAAAAAAGAATTCAAATAATAAAATGCAGCGAGATAACACTGCAAAGGTTTTTTCTTTCATCCCCTGCAGCATTATTCTCTGACAGTGTTTGCTATTCCTAAGTTCAGCATCCTGCAGCAAGCATTGCCAGCAATACAGAATACTTTCAATTAATAGTTCCCTACTTCTCTGGTCGCTAAGCAACTGGCCTATGGTGAGGAATGCACAATGATACACAGACACCTTAGAGTGGTAGGAAGTATAGACTTCACTGGTTTCATTTACTACTTTGTGTTGGTCCAACAACAGCAGTTAAGTACATGGCACTATTTGAAATATTAATTATCTCTAGTAAACTGAGAGGTTAAAATAAACTCTAGAAAAGGGATGAAAAGATGGCACCAAATACTTTGTTTACAATTCTTTTGTGTAATTTTGTTTTTATAAGAGCAATCCAGTTAATATTTTATTAAGTGCATATATCAACACAGTAGTAAAATTAGTATTCAGAATCAGCAGAAATGGTAAAGGAACCAAGAAAGAGTGCTCTAAAATTGGGGAATTAAAAGTGAAAATGTAATTAAGATTATAGATGAAAATCTTTTTTTAAATTTTTTATTAATTTATTCTTGTTACATCTCAATGGTTATCCCATCCCTTGTATCCTCCCATTCTTCCCTCCCTCCCCTTTTCCCCTTATTGCCCTCCCCTATGACTGTTCCTGACGGGGGATTTCCTCCCTCTGTATATGCTCATAGGGTATCAAGTCTCTTCTTGGCAACCTGCTGTCCTTCCTCTGAGTGCCACGAGGTCTCCCCGTCCAGGGGACATGGTCAAATATGAGGCACCAGAGTACGTGTGAAAGTCATACCTCACTCTCCACTCAACTGTGGAGATGAAAATCTTTATGCCAGAATTTTATGTAGTTATTTAGTGAAACATATTCATATGCACTAAAGTGGAGGGAAAAAGTATCAGCTGAATCAGCAGAAAAATGTTTATCATCTGGCCCTGCCCCCATTTCCTCCATTCATCCACCACACTGTATTCCTTAATTCCTTTGATTCTGTTTGTTTCAAACAGAGAGGAGGGATTGCTCTCATAGCACAGAATGGCTTAGAAAGTCATCTCTTTATATGTGTCCCATGTACATTGTCTATTTTGCAATTTAAATTTCTAAGCTTTAGTGCAATAAAACAACATTCCCTCATAAAGAATTTGACATGTTTGAAACAGAAGAATATATGATTGAACTGTATATTCATATAGTACATATGCCTATAGTGTATATTCACATAGTGCATATGCATATAGTGTATATTCACATAGTGCATATGCAAATAGTGTATATTCATACAGTGCATATGCATATAGTGTATATTCATACAGTGCATATGCAAATACAGCTGAGGTACTATGAGTAGATTGAAATTCAAATTTACATAGAAAAATACGAAAAATTTACTGAAATCCACGAGTTCATGTTATGCAATGAAAATACTTAAGAATTTGCATAGGCTTTCCAATTATTTTCATACTTTGATTTTTTTATATTAAATTCTTTTCATACTGTACACTGAGTACTCATGTCTTTTTAAAACCCTATAAATAGACATTGTAATGTATTTACAACTATTCAGTTGATTCTAATGTTTCAGCAGAGCAATTTTTGGGCAAAGCCATTTTAATTAATGAAACATAACTAGCACACATATGCATGTATTGTGTGTAGGCATACACACTCACATACACACACCACACCCACAACACACCCACCACACCTGCAGATTATATGCTCCACTAAGACCTACAAGGCATTAGATGATCAAGAGGGTATCTTGGACTTCCTGTCACATCAATACTAACAAAACTTCCCTCTCCTTTACCTCCTTCAGAAAACACAAAACCAAACAAAAACCTTGAAAGCAGTGAGTAAAACAATTCTACCTACAAAAGAGGAACTGTTTGAATAAGAGGTTTCTCATTGGAAAGCAAGGAGGCTATCAGAAGTGGATGACATGTTTTTCAAGTACCAGAAGATAGGAGCTAGCAATTCAGAACTCTATATCAGGCAAAACTACTTCAGGAGGGAAGAGAAATCAAAGCCTTTGGAATATGAAGGGGCGGGGAAGGCTTTTAGTTCTATACTAAAGAAAAATTGTTACAGTCTTATTCTGTTGCTGTCATAAAATACTTTCACAAAAATCAGCTTAGAAGAGGAAAAAGTTTATTTGAATCCTACTTCCAGGTCACAACTCATCACAGACAGAAACCAGGGCAGAGACTCAATCAGAATCTGAGTCAGAAACCATGAAGGACTCTGCTTGGAGTTTGTTCACAAGTTTGTGCTTAGCTTTTTCTTCTAGAGCCCAGGAACACCTGCCTTAGGAAGGGGACCTCCACAGAGGCTAGTCCTTCCTGCATTTGTTAGTGATCAGGACAGTTCCACACAGACTTGCTACTGGGCATTATGATCTATGTAACTCATCCTTTGCAGCTTTCATGTCAGCTGACTTTAAGCTGTGTCAAATTGACAATTTAAGCTACCCTGGACAATAGCTATTCTTGACGTTAATAGAAATGGGGCAAATATCTTAAATCATCAGAAAGGAGAAAATAACAACAGAAAGTAAAAAGAAACATGGGTAAATATACTAAATTTCATATTTGATTTATGAATCAATATATGCAATGCAGCCCAAAATATTTCTTACCATATAAGAAAATTTTTAAAATATATAACACGTATGAGAATTGGCAAAGTGAGAGTAGATATTTCACACTTGAATAAAAATAGTATGTTGTTAATGGTATAGGCTATAAAATTTTACATAATTTAAGAAAATTACTTTACACTTTCCACAAATACCTTATCAGTGCCATTTTGTGGGTTGCATTTGTACTAAAAGTGTAGCCACTGGACAAAGTAAGGGGAAGGCTAAATAGATTTCTGTGCATTATAATGTGTTTTGATTTTCCTCTGATAATCTGGCTCTTATAATCTTCCTCAATGCTGCCTGAGTTATAGATGCTAGAGTGGTTTGTAGGCATATCCTCTGGTCCTGAGATTAACAACTCTGTATTTAATTGGTTATGGTTTTCTATGGTGATCTTTGTCTGTTGCAAAAAGAAATTTCTTTCATGCAAAGTAAGGACCACACTTATATATGGGAATATAAGGAAAAATGCTTAGAGATTTTTATTAGTAATTATACTAGTTTAGTAAATTAGTGGTTGTAGATTCCCCTCAAATATACATCCATGACTTTACAAGCATTGTCTACTATGTTGTAATTATTATCATTACATTAAATACTTTCTATAATTATGTGAAAACCGAAAGTTGAATTTATTTAAAGGAAATATAGTGAATATCTAAGTTTTAAATTGAGGGAAGAATAACAATATTAGCTTAAAAGATGGGAAAGAAAATTGTAAGCACCTAAACGAAGATTTAATGTTTTTAATTTGTCAATTTCAATGATGAAAGAACACATGATATACTATAATATTATGTTGGATATTTTATAAGGCCTTAATTATTCATGAATAATAAGTTCTATATTGACAAAACAAGTAACCAAATAGGGTCCTCAGTCTCTAAAACTAGACGGCTCCCACAAAACAGCTAAATAAACTTTTTATCCTGCAATTTTTATAGATACATAAAACCACATATATGTTACATGAAAACAGAAGCATCAGAAAGAAAAGGGAAGAAAGTAGAGGAAGAGGGAAAGAAAAGGGACCAAATGAAGGGAGTGGAAACCACGGATAAATACAGTCAAGAACATGGTGTAACTGAAAGAATCTGAGTATATGAAATGCAGTATAATACATAATAAGTATAGGACAATAAATATTCTTAGGAACCCTACCCTAAATTCTTTGTAGTTGTTGACTTAGACAGAACAATAAAGTTGAAGAAAATTAAAGTTGGGGTATAATACCCAATTTTATATATTTCATCAAAGAGACATAGATTAAAGTAAGCATGATTTTTAGTACAAATGCAAATTTATTTATTTATTATTGTTTTGTTTTGTTTTTGCTTTGTTTTCAAAACAGGGTTTCTCTGTGTCCTGGCCCCCCTCCATATCTGTTTTCCTATCAGTGAATCTGTCTAACTCCTAGTCCTTCTTTACTTCCTCTTGGAACACACCTTTAGTGCTGTTAGGGTTTAAGAATCAGACACTCTTACTGATTCTGAGAAGGCAAAGGAGTGATGTGAAAACAACAGTAGTTAAAGCACTTCAGAACCAATGTAAAGGTACTGCAGAGTCAGTGTAAAAGACTATGAACATTCTCTGTTTAGTTCCAAGCCCCATTTCTCAATTGGGTTATTTGGTTTGGTGGTGTTTAATTTCTTGAGTTCTTTATATATTTTGGATATTAGACCTTTGTCAGATGTAGGGTTGGTGAAGATTTTTTCCCAGTCTGTAGGCTGTCGCTTTGTTCTCTTGACAGTGTCTCCTGCCTTACAGAAGCTTCTCAGCCTCATGAGGTCCCATTTATTAATGGTTGACATTAAGGCCTGGGCCATTGGTGTTCTGTTCAGGAAGTTGTCTCCTGTGCCAATATGTTCCAGGCTCTTTCCCACTTTTTCTTCTAAGTGGCTTAGTGTCTCTGGTTTTATGTTGAGGTCTTTAATCCACTTGGATTTGAGTTTTGTGCAAGGTGACAAATATGGGTCCAGTTTCATTTTTTTACACATAGACCTCCAGTTAGACCAGCACCATTTGTTGAAGATGCTATCCTTTTTCCATTGAATGGATTTGGCTTCTTTGTCAAAAATCCAGTGACCATATGTGTGTGGATTCATATCTGGGTCTTCGATTCGATTCCACTGATCAACCAGCCTGTTGCTGTGCCAGTACCATGCTGTTTTAATTACTATTGCTTTATAGTACAGTTTGAGATCAGGTATGGAGATTCCTCCGGAGCACCTTTTATTGTACAAGATTGTTTTAGCTATTCTGGGTTTTTTGTTTTTCCATATGAAGTTCAGAATTGAACTTTCAATGTCTTTAAAAAATTGTGTAGGTATTTTGATAGGGATTGCATTGAATTTGTAGATTGCTTTTGGTAGGATGGCCCAACAGAGGAGTATCAAATGGCTGAGAAACACTTAAAGAAATGCTCAACCTCCTTAGTCATCAGGGAAATGCAAATCAAAACAACTCTGAGATTCCATCTTACACCCATCAGAATGGCTAAGATCAAAAATTCAAGCGACACCACATGCTGGCGAGGATGTGGGGAGAGAGGAACACTCCTTCATTGCTGGTGGGAATGCAAAGTAGTACAGCCACTTTGGAAATCTATCTGGTGCTATCTCAGAAAAATGGGAATAGGGCTTCCTCAAGACCCAGCTATTCCACTCCTTGGAATATACCCAGAAGATGCTCCAGCACACAACAAGAAACGTTGCTCAACCATGTTCACAGCAGCCTTATTCATAATAGCCAGAACATGGAAACAGCCTAAGTGTCCCTCAGTAGAAGAGTGGATAAAGAAACTGTGGTACATATACACTATGGAATACTACTCAGCTATTAAAAACAAGGAATTCCAAAAATTTGTGGATAAATGGATTGAGCTAGAAATGATCATAATGAGTGAGTTAACCCAGAAACAGAAAGAATCAAATGGTATATACTCACTTATATCTGCATACTAGCCCAAAGGGCATGTCCCACAAAAGCCTTCACTTACCAGGAAACTGGGACAGAGGGGAAGGCATCCTATTGGGACTCTAAATGAGAGACGCATGGGAGAATAGCAAAATAAAAGGATACAGAGGGTCCTAGAAATCTACAAGTAGAACAATATGATAGGCAGATTTGGGCCCAGGGGTCCCGCTCAAACTAAGGCACCAGCCAAGGACAATACAGGAGGTAAACTTTAAACCCCTTCCCAGATCTAGCCAATGGTCAGAATATTCTCCACAGTTGAGTGGAGAGTGTGATACGACTTTCTCACGTACTCTGGTGCCTCACATTTGACCATGTCCCCTGGAGGGGGAGACCTGGTGGCACTCAGAGGAAGGACAGCAAGTAGCCAAGAAGAGACTTGATACCCTATGAGAATATATAGGGGGACGTAATCCCCCTCAGCAACAGTCATAGGGGAGGGCAATAATGGGAAAATGGGGGGGGGGGAGGAATGGGAGGATACAAGGGCTGGGATAAACATTGAGATGTAACAAGAATAAATTAATAAAAAAAAAAAGAAATATTACTTCCAATTACATTTCTAGAAGCAATTGTGGAGAATTTGTATTCCTCCCCCCTCCTAAAATATTAGGTAATATTTAGCAATAAAATTATCTGTGTTTAAAAAAAAAAAAAAAGACTATGAACAGACGTCCCAGATGGTAAAGATCCAGAACAGAAGACCATCATTTGATAACACTAATGTTCTTGAAGCATGCTTTTTAATTGAAGTAGCATCTGTAACATGCAAAAAGTAAGACCATTAGTATTATTATAATCCCTTTGGAGGGTGTAGTTAGGAAAATGGTTGGAGCAGTTTTACCCTTATTAGAGGAAGAGGACAGCTAAAGCCATCGAAAAAGTTATTTATTATAGACTTTGATGTAATCAATAACAAGAGTAAGAATTTCATTGCCACATGCTTCATTACAAGATGCACATCATGAAGAAAGCAATGGGTTTGGGTCAATGCTCTATTAACTATCCAGTGTTAAGCTCAGCAGTAGGCTATCCAGTCTCCTTTATTACAAACTCATGGGGAACATTAAGAGACAGCTTTAATTAGGAAAATTGCTAGATGTCATGATTAACATAAGTATTGATTAGTAAAGTGAAGTAAAATTGTTCAGTTATCTAGACTATGTACCAGAGCCCATTGGAAGGACAAAATCAGAAATATTCTTCTCTCTATATAGATTGACTTAAGGAATTTTCTTTGGAGACAGAAAATTTCCTTCCTTCTTTCCTTCCTTCCTTCCTTCCTTCCTTTCTTTCTTTCTTTCTTTCCTTCTTTCTTTCTTTCTTTCTTTCTTCAATTTACATCATGATCATAGCACCTTTCCTCTCCTCCCAGCTTCACTTTCTTTCCCTCTTCTCCCATCCCCCTTCACCTACTCCTCAGAAAAAGGAGATCCCACCACAACCACCAACCCATCACAGAGGTCTCTTAGTAATGGGAGAAGGGTGCTGTCTCTGACATACACTCTTTTGCCCAATTTTCAATCACTTTCCCCTGGTGGCGATACCTCACCAAGTCAGAGGGGGAGAGGATGCACAGTCCTTGTGTGACTTAGGGTTAATTTTTAAGGACCATTGAGAATTGAGGTAGTATCAGGCAGTCAGATGTTTGTTAAACCATATTTCTACATAAAAAGTGAATGCCTAGGAACTTGGTAAGAACCATAGTTAAAATAGCTATTTCATTGTCATTTCCTTTCAAGCAATAGATACCTCTGGCCATGTACCAGATATAATTTCCATTAAGATTGTACACTATGGGTCAAATTTGAGTGAAATCCATATTATTCAAGATAAAGAATTCTTTATTAGTCACAAGGAGGTGTCCTCATCTAAGTGACAGTCTACCAGAAGAGTACAATACCATCTGTTCATTTTTAATAAGATTGCCTATTGATGTACCTTTGAAGCCACTTGGATATTCTGAATGCTTTCCCCAAATCTGTGAGTTTGATAAGAGTATTTGTTAGCCTTCTTTAATCGCAAAGCATGGGCAGTTAGTATGCAGAAGAACACATTACAGTTGTGAGAGGTATTCTTTCAGAGAATATTTATAGTTGACAAACAAAAAACAATAAAAAGAACGCATTTTTCTTTTTTTTTCCAGTGTCTTTTATAAAAATCTTTTATATGTCTCCCAAAAAAGAACACCAGATTGCAACAGTATGGCAGTACAAAAACATACAACTGGAAGAGATTACTTGTCTGAAAACTAAATCCCACCTGGATTTGGAAAAGAGAAACACATTTAAACAAGGCACTTAACCAGTGACTGGTACAAAAGTATGGTGTTTATTACCTGTAAATCTCCCATGTTAACAATCCTGGGTCATTCTGAAACTGTGCTGAAAGGCTAGAATCTGGCGTTGTGTAGTATCATTGAAGACTTCAGGTGTTTGTTGGAACTCATTAGTAGTACTTGGAAAAAAAGAACATTTGAGAGTCATAAACTGAGGGTTTCTCATTTCATTACAGGTCACCTCAGGTGTACATACTAAGCATGATATAGCTACCCTTCACTTAGCATTTAGGTACTAAATGTAATGCTATGTGGTGCCATCTATCCTATATTGGACTACAGTGAAGCTGAAGCATGAATCTGAATGGGAGATCTTAATTTTTTTTCTTTACATCTCTGCTTCGCATTGATATAGTGCTGCTTAACTAGGGATGGTATTGATTATAGAAGTCTTTTTTTTTTTTTCTCTTTTTTTAAGACTAAAAGATTCAAACCAGCAGAGGATCAAAGCAGATGCTGAGACTAACAGCCAAACTTTGGGTAGAGCACAGGGAGTCTTATGGAAGAGTTGGTGGATAGAAATACCAGAACAGGACATGAGCTCCACAAGGAGACCAAGAGAGCCAACAAATTTGGGCCCAGGGGACCCTGCAGAGACTGATGCACTGACCATGACCATGCATGGAGAGGACATAGACCCTCTGCTCAGATGTAGTCAACAGACAGCACATTCTTCATGTGGTTCCCTTAATATGGGGATCAGGGGCAGTCTCTAACATGGACTTTGTTGCCTACTTTTGATCACTTCCCTTTGGTGGGGCAACCTTGTCAGGTCACAGAGAAAGAGGATGCCAGCAGCCCTGATTAGACTTGATAAGCTGGGGTCAGATGGTAGAAGAGAAGGGCTCCCTGTTTCTGAGGCATAGCTGAGGGGTGTTGGGAGGAAAAGGGAGGGAGAGGGGAAATGGGGGAAATGGAGGGAGACAAGGAAGGGCTACAATCTGGATGTAAAGGTAATAAATCAAAATTATATATATATATATATATATATATATATATATATATATATATATATATATATATGGCATTTAAGAGAATAGCTTTGTTTTTCTCAGTTGCAGATATATATTACAATGCAGAGTTGAGTCAAAATTTTTCTGTATCTAAGCAACACTTTATTATTATTATTTAATCAAGAAGAGAATAATTAGTGAGAATATTTTTCCAAATAATGTCTTATATAGTTAAGAACATTGTCTGAGATGTATGGTTCCTTGGACTATTAAAGAAAAAAAAAATGATCATTTTAATCCTATCTATGCCTTGCCACTGGCTGTCTAAAATGATGTAGGTAACCAAAGTTTGCCACATTCTTTTACTCTCAAAGCTATTAAAAGATCTAGTGCTCTAAGGTCACCTGGGCTTGGGAAGAACCCCTGGATATCCCAGTCATTCTTTTACCAGTCAATTTATGTGAGATTAAGTCAAATGCCTCGCAAGACAGTTGCTTCATTTGGAAATGTGGAAAGAATATTTCCTCTTTATTGCTCTGCCTTTTTATAGATCAGACATTGGTTAGAAAATACCCAGAGATGTCTCCATGACCTCCCTTATCAAGAAACCAAGTAACTACACACAGATATAGGACATTGAGAGAAGTGCCACAGTGCCCTAAGACTTAATTCACCTTGAAGAGCAAGAGCAAACGTAACATCTCTCTTTTAATACCTCTGACCACAAATGTATGTATAAGCCTCCAAATATGAATATTGAAGCAAAAAAAATCAGCTCTACATATCTGGAAAACTCATTGTAGATTATCAGAAGGACAGGTATAGCCTGGCATCATGGAACTTTGCTGAAAGTCTTCCTCATTTTTAGGGTAACCCCTGTTCCTTGCAGTTTCTGGCCTTGTTGCTCTCTGAACGTCTCCCTCAGTCTTCTCATTGCTCTTCTCTGTCATCATTGCAATAGCTGGGGCAGTAATTGCTGCCGCCTCAACTATTTCTGTTGTTGTCCCCATTTTACTGCTATCATTTTCCTCTTATATTCTTGTTTTTATGTTACTAGCTCAGCATAGTCAACTAATGACACACATGAAGTATATATAAACAAATCTCTATAGATGTAGTAACTAATGTCTACAATCTAAGCACTTATATATTGAGGCTATGGTATTGGCACTAGCAAAAGAGCTTTTTATGAAAGATTGCTAAAAATTAACCAGTCCGTTTATATATTCCAGAAAGGGGTGTGGCAAGGAATGTCTGGACAAACTATGGAAGATCTTTGTGTAAATGAAGAATTGTGTTTGTTCCATTCATGGCACTATGCTTCATGTAAATGACAGACAACAGTTTATCCAGTGTATTCCATTATAGAAGGAATATATACTCTACCTGTAGGTCCCATGTGCCAGTAAGATAAGTGCTCACCCTTTGACCTGGGCAGAAATGACAAAAAGAACATTTAGTCAACTGAGACTTATGATGTCAAAACTGTAGAACACATGCTATTTGAAGTAGTCTTATTTGGACAATGTAGCAAGCAGCTGTGATTGTTATAAAGATTACTTAAATTGTCTAAAGACTACACAAAGCAGCTGGCATCAGCAGGAAAGCAGGCTTATTGGTTATTTGAAGAACAAACCTTTGCTTAAGACAGCCAGGGACCTGGAGAAGCTTTAACTACTACCAACTAAAAAGTTCAGTATCCCTGACCCCCATATATTAACACTGTTGAAAGCAAATTCAACATTGAAAGAAGCACTTACCATAAAAATCCACTCTTCATATTAGCAGCATCTAGCCATATCTAATAGTGTTCAGACAAACTATAATTGAGTCTCTTGCCTTAGAGAATGTTAGGTTCCTCAAACTGCCTCAAATGGGTTTTAAAAACACAATTATCACTATTTTTTTTCCAAGCAGTTCCCCAAATTGGCAGTGTTGGTGACAATGTCTTAAACAGAAATCCAGGTAAACAGAAGCCTAAATTCAGCATTCTTCAGAAATTTTGTGAGGATGGTTTCTGCTTAACCGAAAATCTACTGCCTCCCTTATATATCCCAATAGTCAAATACTTCAGACTAGGTCACCATGTTCTTGATTAATTCTAACATACTACATTCTCAAAGAGGCCCAACCTGCTGATAATCATCAGCATTAGTTCCCCACTAAGTTTCTGCCCTCTGTTCTGTAAGGTGGACAGGCAGTGTATTCTGCCAAAAATCCTTGCAGTAGATTCACTGTGCCCTTGCTTACATTCGGTGCCAAACTTGGACCCCCAGTTAACTTAGTCCCTCCTAATCAATTGAAAATGCTGATTTGACCATCCTGAGTACAAATCATTTGTTTATATAAATTAGCTTCCGCCATCCACCATATTTGACTCTCAAAACCAGGGTCCATCTGTTCATGTGCTTCTCTCTTCTAGCTGCTCTACTTACTAATCCATCTTTGTCTACATGGGTAAATGTGCTCTTGGAGCTGCCTACTCTGTCTGTCTGTCTCATCAAACTTGCTTGATTCACTTTTCCAACAAAAGCCATATCAGTACATGAGATAGCCTCCCTATGCCTTTCTGGGCACCCGATTATGTGCATTGAGATGTGATGTCTCTCTGTGATTCTTGCAATCACTTTGACAAGTTTTACCCTTGGGAATGTGCTTGCATTAAGACTTTGCCCTATAGCACTTATCCCTTACCATGTTGTCTACCATATGTCACCATTCCTATCCTATTGGGATCATTCTACTTACTGCCCTTAATACCTAGACTTGGAAGGGGAAATTTTTCTTAAGTCTCTTGTACCTTGTTCTTGTTCTGTTCCTGGGAATTCTTTGTTGCTATCCTTTCTCTAATGGCATCTCTCTTCTCACTTTAAATAAATAAATGTGGCCTCTTCCCACTCAAAACTGAACTCTCTAATTTTTCTTACTCGTTTACTTAAATTTCTTTTAATCCTTGGATTTATATACCATTAAGCTTTTCTTTTTTATTTTTTTAATATCATTTTACTGAAAGCAGCCTGGACTCAGTACAAACTTGACAATCAGTCAAAATGACTAGAAAATGGCAAATTCAATTTCTAGGTTTCATGGGTATGACTTTTGCCACAACATAAGTAATGCAAAATCATCTCATCTCAGATGTCTTTGTCTCTATTCTTGTCCCTTCCTCTGATCACCTAGCACAACTTACAGCAATCCAAATGTCTTTTGGATATGTACAATTATGGAAAATTGTCAATGCTGTTTTTCTTACCAAAAAGCTGGCTCTGGATTATAATTTGATCTGCCTACTTTAGACTCAAGTATGTTTATCTAGAAATTCCCTCCAAAGCCTCTGTTGTGAGCCATGTTTATTCCCTGCTCTGTGATATGAAGAACCACAAGGAAGCCCCGCCCCAAAAAAAGACTCTGCCCTTGCAAACATCTAAGAGGCAAAGTATTTCCAATAGAGGTCTCTGTTTCTTTTCTCATGTTACTTAAAATTTTTAATCAAAAGAAACTTAGGAATAATTTAAAATGACTAAATTTAGTTAGATGTTTAGCTTCTTGAATAGCCTTTCTTTTTCTTGATTATGTTTATTAAAGTATATATCCATTAAACGTCATGGAGGCAGACCAGAAGTTTATTTCCTCAATAAATATTTACTCTAACCACAAAGTGGTATGGTACAGTTCGGAGGTTTCACGTCCCAGTCACATAAACATTATACCCAGTGCAGCTGTAATATGATAAAAAATTCAAAATAGTTATATTTTAGTTTTCTTTATAATAATATTTCTTTACTGTTATATACTCTCAAATAAAAATCTAAGAAGCATATTTTTAGTAGAGATTATTCAGTTTAGCGAATATTCAATGGAAAATATTGTTAATATTCTCAGTTCATCTTCTGATTCTTCAAAAATAAGAAAAATTAGAAAATATGCTTTATAATTTCTGTAGTTTATTCAAAACAGTGAAAAATTGAAGAAAAATATTTTTGTCTATATTTTAGTTTCTTAAAGACATTGTTATTAAATAATTTTGTGCCTTCATGTTTTTATTAAAATTATTTGACATAATATCTTTAGTAGTACCTCTTGAAAATAAACTACACAGACTACACTATGTGTACATAGCTACTCAGTATACATTATGCAGATATATGATATTTGATGCTAATATGAATCTTTTGGTGTTTACAACTCTGCTATAAAAATATATCTTTTGTTTATTACAATGTCATTCAGTGTCCAGTGGTTAGCATGGCCTCCAACCCTGCAGGCCTGTCCAGGTGCTGCTTGCTTCCAGATAAAAATGTCCAGATCTCAAAATCAAAACTCTCATTTCTCTCAGGAACAGGAAGAGTGCTTTAGGGCAAGGCAAGACAAGGAGAGGTGGAAATGATTTTCCACTAGGTGTTACAGTTCAGATCCTTTAGAATGGAATTTCTGGTATCATTGACAATGGAGACTTGCCATTGGAGCTCCTCAAGACCCTGATGATACCAAAAGTATTACAGCCCTTTGTGCTGTGTGCATGACATGTAAATCATGGAAACAGAAGCTGGCAGGATTCCCAAAAGGCAGGAATGGTGAGATGCAGACCCAGAGAGTGTTTCACTTTCCATCAGCACAGATCTTTTTGTGATGGAGCAGACTTCAATGGCTGCCAAGGCAGTTCTACATTCCAGTGGACTGATGAAGCTCCCAGAGGTCAGCGGCCCCAAGGCAATCCATAAGCTCAGCACTTCCTTCATCCCTTTCCTTCCCTAGAATAAATGAGGTGTCCCAGAGAGTTGCGGTCGAGTGAGAAAGCAAGGCAACCTTTACCCATGAGTTAGGGATTTATAAACCTTGGGCATTGGGGAAGAGGTTAGGGGTGAATGTGTTTGATTATCTGGGGCTAGGAGTACCAGGATACTTAATCTACTTACAGTGGTACAGTACCTCATTTACAAGCAGTGGCTAGGGGTCCTATCACGAGAAGGAAACTGCAATACTTAATTATTCTATTGATGGGGGAAGAACTTCTATGTATGATTAAAGGTCTTTTGCTGGAGGCTAGGATCTTCTTTGCAGATGGTGATGTGCTTCAAGTAATTCCCAAGTGCTTGCTGAACAGGTTCTATCAGGTGAGGGCTGGCTTGTAATTGTCCCTTAGGGCTATGTAACACTCCTTACAAGACCTGGGATTCCCCAGATCAGGGGAGGAGAGAACCCTTCTGGGTAAGGGAGTCCACCATGTTAGAAGCACCTCAGATGCTACCCAGAAATGTCAGACTTCAACATTACCAGCATGTTTCTACATTATAATATTTGATCATGTCTCTAAAAAGAGTATTAAATATGATCATATTAGCATATTCTTGCCCTGAAGAGGATTATGATTTCTCAAGAGAGTCAAATGATTTAAATTAAGTGATTTTAAGTGTGGTGCTATAGTGAATATACCAAAAGGCAGAACATAGAGAAGACAAAGGCTAGATCATGTGTTTGTTGTGTATATAAGAATTTTTTCCTTTCTGTTGATTTCTGGCTATACTCCTCAAAATATTGTAAAAATAAATACATAATTTTGTTTTATTTATTTATTTTTAATTTTTATTTTTATTTAATTAATTTATTCAGATTACAACTCAATTGTTATCCCATCACTTGTATCCTCTCGTTGCTCCCTCCCTCCTGCTTTTAGCTTATTACCGTCCTAGATCTATGACCAAGGGAGACCCCCAAATCTCAACTTGGTAGCATGCTTATTCTTACTTTGAGTGCCACCAGGCCGCCCCATGAAGGGGAGGTGGTCAAATATGGGGCACCAGAATTCATGTCAGAGTGAGTCCTCACTCTTCTCATAACTATGGAGAATATCCTGTCCATTGGGTAGATCAGAGTAGAGGTTCGATGTTTATTACTTGTATTGTCCTTGGATGGTCCAATAGTTTGAGCAGAGCCACCTGGGCACTGATCAACCCATCACAATGTTCTTCATGTCGGTTTCTAGGACACTCTGGAGCCTTCAATTTCCTCATCTCCTATATTTCTTTTACCTAGAGTCACAGGGGGCCCAGGGGGATGTCCCCAAATCTATTCCTATCTCCTGGTAAGTGAAGACTATCATGGGACATGACTTTTTGGCTAGTGCCTTACAGAAGCCTCTCAGCCTCATGAGGTCCCATTTATTAATTGTTGACCTTAAGGCCTGGGCTGTTGGTGTTCTGTTCAATAAATTGTCTCCTGTGCTAATGTGTTCCAGGCTTTTCCCCATTTTTTCTTCCAGCCGATTTAGTGTCTCTGGTTTTATGTTGAGGTCTTTAATCTACTTGGATTTGAGTTTTGTGCATGGTGACAAATATGAGTCTAATTGCACTTTTCTACAGGTAGACATCCAGTTAGACGAGCACCATTTGTTAAAGATGCTATCCTTTTTCCCTTGAGTAGATTTGGCTTCTTTGTCAAAAATCAAGTGACCATATGCATGTGGATTTATTTCTGCATTTTCTATTCAATTCTATTGGTCAACCAGCCTATTGCTGTGCCAGTACCATGAAGTTTTAATTATTGTTGCTCTATTGTACAGCTTGAGATTGAGTATGGAAATTCCTCCGGAGGATCTTTTATTGTATAGGATTGTTTCAGCTATTCTGTTTTTTTGTTTGTTTGTTTCTCCATATGAAGTTGAGAATTGATCTTTCAATGTCTTTAAAAAATTATGTAGCTATTTTGATAGGGATTACATTGAATCTATAAGTTGCTTTTGGTAAGACGGTCATTTTTACTATGTTAATTCTCCCAATACATGGACAAGGGAGAGCCTTCCATCTTCTGATGTCATCTTCAATCTCTTTCTTCAGAGATTTGAAGTTTTTTTCAAACAAGTCCTTCACTTGCTTGGTTAGAGTAACTCCTAGATATTTTATATTGCTTGTGGATAATGTGAAGGGTGAAGTTTTCCTAACTTCTTCCTCTGCATCATTGTAATTTGTACATAGGAAGGCAACTGACTTTTTTGAGTTAATTTTGTATCCAGCCAATTTGCTGTAGAAGTTCTCTGGTGGATTTTTTGGGGTCACTCATATACACTATTATATCATTTGCAAATAGAAATAATTTGACTTCCTCCCTTCCCATTTGGATCTCCGTGATCTCCTTTTGTTGTCTTATTGCTCTGGCTAGAACTTCAAGAACTATATTGAATGGATATGGAGTTTTTTATTTAATTTCATTGTTATGTATATGAATGTTTTGTCTGCATGTGTCTGTACACTACTTGTCTGTTTACTACCTGCAGAAGCCAGAAAAGGGCAGTTATGATCTGCCATATGGGTACTGATCCATTAATCAAGTCCCCAAACTGTATTTTGTGATATTTTTTCAGATATTGGGATATTGCTGTAGGTAATAGGCAGGTTAACTTGAACTCTCCTTGAACCTTTGCTATAGACTATGATATACTTGAATTCAGGGCCACCTAGCCTGCTCCCATTTCCTGAGTGCTGGCATTAAAGGCATGTACCATCAAGCCCGAATTAGCTTCCCAAAACTTACAAACATGGGTTTATATTTCTGTAACTTTTTCTGCTACTAACTCATATTAGAATTTATGCTTCCTATTGATATAAATGAACATTAACTATAATTGCACTTCAGAGTATTACTAAGTCTTAAATAATATTTATTATTAGCTTAATGGTGATTTTTAAATTATATATATATAATTTTTCATTGTTTTTGGTGTATTAAACATAGTGTTTTGTTACATAATAATATTTTCATGAAAATATATGTTGTACATTGACAATTTTCTCTCCCCCTGAACCTCTCATTATCCTCTTTTATAACCATCTCCTCTCCAATAGCCTCCTTTGCTCTCCTAACCATAGTCACATACACAGACATGATTTTAGATATTTGTGCCAAATATAGAAAGGACAAGTATAAAAAGTACATTTGAAATTTTCTTCTACATTGGCTAAATTTACTTAATGTGAATTGATTATTTCTAGTTGTCCCAACTTCCCTGAAATAATATAAACAATACTTCATTTAAAATATTATTGGGCAGTGGTAGCACACGCTAAATCTCAGCACTTGGGAGGCAGAGGCAGACAGATCATTGAGTTCAAGGTCAATATATATACATATTAATATATTCAATCATAGCTTCAATCATAGCTGCATAAAAAGTAGAAATTCTTTGCATGTTTTTTACAAATTACATGTTTAACTTTATCATTATTTTAAAATTTGAAGTTAATTCTTTATTAAGTTAGTCTGCACCCTCAATATAGACAACACATGCATATATGATAGATGTTTCATTGAGTTATTGGTTCATAAGTTTCTTTTTTCAGAAAATACTTTATCTTTTGCTTTCCTGATAATTCACTATTGCTAGAAAACATTATTCACATCTGGGGAATATGCTGTATCAAACAATGTTAGACAACTGAGAATAATTTCAAAATTAAATTGAAATGAATTTAAAAGTATGTAAGAGTATTAAGACATGGGAAGTAAGTTCAAAGGGCAAGAACAAGGGTAGATATGGTCAAAATGCATTATATGCATGTATAAAATTCTCAAGAAATTTAAAATACAAAAACAAATCAAATTCCAGAAAAACAACAAAAGCACAAAATCCTACAAAATATAGGAAACATTATCAATTTTGTTAGAAATAATTATTTAATTTTATGTATAATAAATAATGTAAAAATAGTTATACCTTAAAAAATGAATAATGAAACAAAACAAATGGCTAACATAAATTATGGAGAATTAGATGATAAGATTGAGGAATTTAGACTTTATTCTATAAATAAACTAAAAGAAAAATCAGTTGTAAAGAAACAAAAATCAAACAATGAAAAATATAGCATGTACTACAATCAAAAGAAGAGTAATAAAACTATCAGGAACACTGTACAGGTAAAAAAGAATATCAGATGTAAGATCCATACTAGGTATAGGAAGGAGAAAAGATTTTTAGAAAGCACTGAAAGAAATAATGTTAAGTATTTGAAAGTTTGAGATTTACTGATATGAAAGACAATGATATCAACATCTGAATCGCTCTTACAATAACACATATGAAATCAATAAGGACAACTTCAGATCTGAAGTTCATGCTGCACTACTAAACTTGGCATCATATGTGTGTCTAATTTTGTACCCCTAGTTGTTAAGGCCAAAGGGGATACCAAAAATGATAGTCCTGCTGACAATGTCCTAAATAGAAGGACTCTGGGTAAACAGACAACTGTTATTGGGTAAACAGAAACCTAAACTCAGCATTCCTCAGGAACCTCATTAGGAGTGCTTCTAGGATTTGTTGTTTTGTTGTTAGGGTTGTTGTTGCTGCTGCTATTCTAGATTTTCTCTTTTTATTTCCCTTTACTGAAAATAGATTTTTACCATGTAATATATCATTCTGATTATGATTCCCCATTGCCCTCTAGTTTTCTCAGTTCCTCCTACCTGCCCTCCTATCCAGGTACATTTCTCTTCTGTCCCTCATTAGAGAATAAACAAGATTCTAAGGGATAATAATAATAAAAATAAAATATATGATAAAACAATAACAAGTTCACTGGAATATAACAACACAGACAGAAAAGAGACTAAGAAAAGACAGAAGAAACAAACATATGCAAATATGTGGCGATTAACTCATCTGCACACCCAAGAGTCCCATAAAAACACAAAACTGGAAGCCCCAATAGAACCTGTAGGGTAAAAAAACAAGTGTGTGTGTATCTGTGTGTTTAAAAGTAAAAATGAAAGATTGATACCGAAAAAGAATCTCAACATGACATTATGAGACAAGAAACGTCCAAAGCTTGCATTATGTTCATTTGATGCCTTGTAGTGATGCTCATGAGTCCTACTGTTAAGAGGAAGTTCTTTCACCAGTGAGACTCCCTTGTACAAAACCAATTTTCATTTGCAAGCCGCTATCAACTGGAGATAACTCCTACGTTTTATCAATATAATTGTAAACACCTGGCAAAGGCTGAATGAACTATAAAATAAGGTGAGATACAGAAAATAAATGGGCATGGTCCTGTTTTATAGAGAAAGGTATTGGGAAACTCACTCCTTTAATGGACTGCTAAACCAAACTTCTGATCCTGTATGCATAGCATATTTAGTATTATACGTTATGAAACTATTTTTCTTGACTCAATAAAATTTCAACTAGTTTTAGAAAAAGTCAATAGCAGACATAAAAGTACATGAAATAAAGAGTTTCAGAGGAAAACTATTTGAGGTAAAAGGGAGGTTAAGAAAGATGTGATAACAATACCAAAAATAGCTTGTCACAATGGCAATTCGGCAGTGAGTATGGAAGAAGGACAATTTATATCACATAAAAAAGAATCCTAAGGCTTCTGAATTAAGAAAATCTAGTGCTAAAGATGAGCCGAGGCAAATAGGGCTCTGATACAATGTTCAGTCTGTATAATCCACTTTAGAATTTCAAGAGTAGAAGGCAGATGATCCTGGGGAAACCTTGGGTACACAAAGGAGCACTCTTGTGTGGTCACAATAAAAAACACAAGTGCATTCCTGCCAAGGATAAAGAAACTTAGTAAATTGGAATATATGTGCACAAATCCTTTAGTGGCTCCTAACAGGTGGCGTTTGGAGTAAGATTGATTACATTAGCTTGATCAAGAAAATACAATACTGTAACGTGTTCCAAGCTTGTCCTCTATAATACTGGGGATTAGATGGAAAAAGGCAATGGATGTTGGGCCTCCATCCTAGAGGTGGTTGTTTTCCAGACTTATGCCCCAGTTTGGAGATGTAGCCAACTTTCATCATGCACAGTAGCAGTTTTTAAGATGGTTTAAGCAATATACTTGCTGGAAGATTGCAAAACATCTTTAAAGAATTTGGCAGGAATATGTTTCAACTCTAATCCAAACATAAGTTCCAGTTTGTGGAGATTTGTATCTGTGCTTGCTTCTGTAGTTCCAATACAGAGTAAATACCTTGTACATTTTGGATGCTTTAAATATTGAGTGAACTGAAAAAAAAAAAAAAAACAAGTAAAGTGGATAGAAATAAATGTATATATCTATCATGGACCGTTTTGTGTATTTAGAAATGTATTACATTCTCTTTATTGCTCTTTGTATTTTATTTAGTCTTGATTTGTAATGTGTTCAGATTGAGAAATGTCTAAAAGATCATAAAAGCAAAATTTTGAGTGTGATTGTGATAGCATTTCCAAACAAAATTGGGTTATTCCATCTTTAATCTAATGAATGGTTCTAGCCAATGAATCAAAAATTGAATAAACTATTTAGATATGCAAGACCTATAGCAAGTGAGTCAAGATCATAGGGAATAGATGAGAGGGATCATGATGGCCCTCAGGCTAGGTCTTCCTCTGGCATCGTTCTGTTAGTGTTCTCCCATACTTTCTGGATTCCAAGATGTGTGCTTCTCTGCTCCTCCATCCCAAGAATGAACTGAAACCACTAACAAAATAAATGTCTTTTCTTCAGTTGTTTCTTGCAGTCATTCTGTCACAGCAACATGAAAATAACAAGCATAATGTGTCAAACTTCCCCATGTTTGTGATATTTTTTGTTTTCTTAAGAAATAAGGTACTTTCTGCTAGTTTGTCATTGTATCAGACAAGAACATTCTAATTTTTTCTTTCTTTTTTTTCAATGCATAATGATATATTTATTCAAGGAGGTGAGAGGGATTACAGAGTGAAAAAATTTTTATTTTTAATATATTTTATTGATTTATTCATATTACACCTCAAATGTTATCCCATCCCTTCTATCCACACATTCCTCCCTCCCTCCCATTTTCCCTTTACTCCTTTCCCCTATGACTGTGACTGAGGGGGACCTCTTCCCCCGTATATGCTCATAGGGTATCAAGTCTCTTCTTAGTAGCCTGCTATCCTTCCTCTGAGTGCCGCCAGGCCTCCCCATCCAGGGGACGTGGTCAAATATGGGGCGTGAGAGTTCATGTGAAAGTCAGTCCCCACTCTCCACTCAACTGTGGAGAATGTCCTGTCCATTGGCTAGATCTGGGTAGGAGTTCGAAGTTTTATGCACGTATTGTCATTGGCTGGTGACATAGTTTGAGGAGGACCCCTGGGCCCAGATATGCTCATCATAATGTTCTACTTGTACGTTTCTTGGACCTTCTGGTTAGGTGCCTTTGTCCACTGGACATCAATATGCATTAGATGAGTTGAGCCTTTAGGCACAATCCAGCCCACTTCTCTGGCATTCTTCCTCACCTGATATGTTCATATTATACATAGAAATACACTCCCCTAAAGCATGCCTAGTTATTACTGTGAAATGTGAACAATATGGAAGATCAAAGCTAAATCCCATTTTCATATAGAAACTTTTGACAATGAGAAATATTTATGTGAATCTCACAGTCTAGAATCTAAAAGAACAGTCATACATTTCATCAAAGAACTTGAAGAGTTTAAATAAGACAAAAAATAACATCTCAATAAACTTAAATAGCTTAAAAGCTTTAGTGATTCCCCCAAAAGAACACAAACGTAGGACCTATGGAAAAACTAAAGAGAATCCAGAATTTGAAAATTGATTTTAAGAAAGACATAGAAACATAGAAGAGAATGTAAGCACACAAGAAATACTTCAAAGTATACTGCATCAAGCAGAAGATAAGATGCCAGGACTTGGAGGGAAAGAATATGACATAGACAAAATAAAACCAGTAACATTTGAAATATAAATACAGGAAAAGAAAATGTAGGACATACACAGTACTGTGACAAGACCAAAGTTTTGAGTTATAGTAGTAGAAAACGACAAGAATATCAGTTCAATGACATAAACAAGATTTTTAAAAAGATCATTGAGGAAAACTTCCCCACACTAGGAAATACTCATACAAACACAAGAAGAACAAAACAAACAAGCAAATAAACAACAAGGAAACAATTGACAAGTCCAAAAAAGGAAAAAAGTCCTCCATGGTATATCATAGTTAAAACACTAAGGACACCGAACAAAGAGTGTTGAGAGCTGTAAGAAAATAAAACATAAATCATATATTAATGAAACCTTATTAGAATACAGCTGGTTTCTTTTTTTTAATTTTTTATTAATTTATTCTTGTTACATCTCAATGGTTATCCCATCCCTTCTATCCTCCCATTCTTCCCTCCCTCCCATTTTCCCCTTACTCCCCTCCCCTATCACTGTTCCTGAAGGGGACTTCCTCCCCCTGTATATACTCATAGGGTATCAAGTCTCTTCTTGATAACCTGCTGTCCTTCCTCTGAGTGCCACCAGGTCTCCCCCTCCAGTGGACATGCTCAAATATGAGGCACCAGAGTACATGAGAAAGTCATATCCCACTCTCCACTCAACTGTGGAGAATGTCCTGCCCATTGCCTAGATCTGGGAAGGGGTTTAAAGTTTACCACCTGTACTGTCCTTGGCTGGTGCCTTAGTTTGAGCGGGACCCCTGGGCCCAAATCTGCCTATCATGTTCTACTTGTAGGTTTCTAGGACCCTCTGGATCCTTCTACTTTGCTATTCTCCCATGCTTCTCTCATCTAGAGTCCCAATAGGACGTCCTGCCCTCTGTCCCAGTTTCTTGGTAAGTGATGGCTTTAGTGGGACTATCTGGTGCTATCTCAGAAAACTGGGAAAAGGGCTTCCTCAAGACCCAGCTATCCCACTCCTTGGAATATACCCAGAAGATGCTCCAGCACACAACAAGAAAATTTGCTCAAACATGTTCATAGCAGCCTTATTTATAATAGCCAGAACATGGCAACAGCCTAAGTGTCCCTCAGTAGAAGAGTGGATTAAGAAACTGTGGTACATGTGCACTATGGAATACTACTCAGCTATTAAAAACAAGGAATTCCCGAAATTTGTGGACAAATGGATTGAGCTAGAAATGATCATAATGAGTGAGTTAACCCAGAAGCAGAAAGACTCAAATGGTATATACTCACTTATATCTGCATACAGCCGATTTCTAAATAAAAACATCGAAAGTCCAGAGTCTAGAGGAATATATTTCAACTCCTAAAAGATCGTCACTGCCAACCTAGACTAAACTAACCAAAACAAAAACAAAATAAAACTAAACAAACAAACAAACCAGAAAAGGCTCTCTTCCATAGTTAAAAGAAAAAGAAAAACTTTTCATGATACAAATAGCCTAAAAGTTTATATCCACAGACCAAAAAGTAAATAAAATAAAGGTAGCAATATTTCAGTTATAGAAGCTGAATGAACATAGGCAAAAGAATAGAAAGAACGTACACAAATCTGAAGTCTATAATTACTGAAGCACAAATTACCACCGAGAACACAAATTATATAACACTGCAAATCAACAACATAACACTTTCAATCAATACACTTTTCATTAATAATTTCTAAAATTATGCTCCTAACTTATCCATTCAAGAGACACGGGCTGGCTGAAAGGTCCTCCAAGAGATCCATTTATTTGTTGTTTAAAAAGAAAATTTAATTTTGTATATGGGCATTGCTTTAAAGTAAAAATGATGTGCAACTGTTCTCTAAAAATATAGGACCAGGAGGGAAGCAGTTGTTACTATTCTAATATCTGACAAAGTATAATTGAGACTAAAACAAATTAGAAAATATAATGAAGAACATTTTATTCTATCAAAAGAAAAAACAAGCCTGGTGTGGTGGTACATGCGTTTAATCCCAAAACTTGGGAGGCAGAGGCAGGAGGATCTCTTTGTGTTGGAAGCCAGCCTGGTCTAGAAAATAAGTCCAGGAGAGCCAGGGCTACTATACAGAGAAACTCTGTCTTGAAAAACAAACAAACAAAATAAGAAATCAACCAAAAGCAACAACTACAACAAAACATTAACCAATGATTTCATATAGTCTACAGTTGGATTTAAAGGTACACATTAACCCAACACAATATTAGTAGGTGATTTAATAGCCCACTTTCTTCAATGGACAGGATATCTGGATGAAAACAAACTAAAATAAAAAACTAAACAGACAACTCTCCAAACCCCAGAAATATCGTAACTAATGACATACATCAATGGGATTAACAAGTTTCAACAGAATATTTCACTACATAATAAATATGTAGTCTACTCATCAGCACATGGAAGCCTCTCTAAAACAAATAATTTCTTTGATACAAAATAAATATAAGCCAATTTTGAAATTTTAAAATAATTGTGTGCATCCTATTTAACTATAATGCAGGAATATAAAATATAGCCCAGTACTTTCTCTATCACATATGAAAGGCAGTTATTTGAGGAAAGTTTATGGTTCTAAGTACCTATCTCATAAAATTATAAAGGGTACAAATATGTAGCATGGGGTGCCACTGAAAACTTGTAAGAACAAGAACAAATGAAATCCAAACCAAATAGGTACAAGAAACAATAAAAATTAGAGTTATAATCAATAAAATAGAAAAAAGAAGGAAAACAATATTAAAAATAATGAGTTTAAGAGTTGGTACTTTGAAAAGATGAACAAGATCAGCAGACCCTTTGACCAACTGACCAAAGAAAAGAAAAGAGGGGACTCAAACTAACAATAAAAAATGAATAGTGAAAAATATGACGTCAAGGAAATTAAGAATATTGTAAAAAAATGCACTCCATTACATGGTCCAATATACAGGAAATTGATGAATTTCTTCCAAAATTAAATAAGAAAAAAATCCACAGACTCACAACTAGTAAGACAGTTGGACCAGTAATAAAAATTCTAAAATGAGTGAGTGACTTTGATCCAAAACTTTATCTTCTACCTTTATGCCTGAGAGGCTACACTCAGCAGTGCTTCAAAATAGATACTCAGATTAACAGCTAAACATTTGGAGTATAGTGTAAAAGTCGGGGAAGGGATCAAAGGACCTAGAGATAACAAGAGTTCCTAAGGAACACCAACACAGCCAACTAACCTGGGCCCAGAGGGGCTTGTGGAGTCTGAAGCACCAACCAACACTGATGTAGCCTATTTGCAGCTCAGGCTTCATGTGGGTCCTTTAGTACAGAGAGTGCCTTACTCTGTTGCCTGCTTTTCAATCATTTCCCAGTGGTGGAACTGCCTTACCAGGCCTCAGGGAAAGAGGATGAACTCAGTCCTGATGTGACTTGATGAGCTGGGGTGGGTGGGTAAGTGGTTCCCTTTTTCTGAGTTATAGGGGAAGGGAAGATGGAAGAAGGATGATGGGACTGCGATGAGAGGAGGGAGGGAGCTATGACCAGGATGTAAAGTGAATAAATAACTAATTTAAAACAAAAAATTAAAAAATTTCCAGGCTCAGATGGAATCTTAAACTATCGAGAGATAAATGAAGAGAAAAAACATCCCCTACATCCACAGTCTGTGGAAAGGCACAATCCAGTATCTTCAATGAACTGACTTACCAAATTCAATAAAATACAACCAAATATAAGCCATACCCACAAAAGACTTTTCCCTCTCTTACCCAATTTGCTTTAAGTAGGAAATAAAGAGCCATCATAAGAAGCAAGTCACAAATATAATCCATAGTATCAATGGACTTTAAGACAAGTCACATGATCATCTCAGTAGATGGATAAAAAGCCTTTAAGAAAATTCAACATGCCTTCATGAAAAAAGTACTGGCAAGAGTAGATAGAACTAGAGGGAACATATATTAGCTAATAAAAAGTATACACAAACCCACAGCCAATAGCATCTTAACTGGATTAAAATCTTACAAACAATCTCATTGAAATCATGAGCAAAATAATGCTGTCCAATAGGCACTAGGCATTTGCAATAGTGCTATTGCTCTAATCAATAGCTGGGCAATTGGGTGAGAGAAGGGGATTAAACAGCTATGAATAGGAGAAGACATAATCAAATAACCCTTAGTTGTATATGACATGATACTGTACATAAGAGATCCCAAAACTTTTACGAGGAAATATATAGACATCGTCAACAAGTTCAGCATGATACAGAATCAATATATAAAAACCAATAGCTTTTGTTTTACTTCAACAAATACAGAGAGGAGATTCACATTCAAAATTGCTTCAACGAAAATAAAGTATATAAGAATAAATCAAACAAAGGAAGTAAAAAAATATCTACAATGAAAACTTTAACTCTATAAAGAAAGAGAAAGAGAAACACGTTAGAAAGTGGAAGTGCATACCATGCTTATGGATTGATAGAATTAATATTGGTGAATGACCGTCCTACCAAAGAAACATTTATAGATTCAGTACAATTGCAATCAAAATCTCCATCTTGTTCTTCAAATAAATAGAAAACACTATGTAAAATTCATATAGAAACGAAAAACTTACCTGGACAGTCAAAAGCAGCCCTAAGCACAAAGAAAAACATTGGAGGGATCACCATTCCAGACCCCATGATGTATACAGCTCTATATTAATAAAAGCAACATAACAAACAGAGCCAACTAACTTTTGCACCAACTAAGAACCATGAATGGACTGGATCTAGGCCCGCTAAAAGGGGAGCAGACACTGTCTGTGACATAGACTTTCTTGCCTGCTTTTTTATCACTTTTCTGGCAGGGCTGCCTTACTGGCCCACTGTGGAAGAGAATGTGTTCAGTCCTGATGTGACGTGAAATTCTAGGGTGGGATGGGGCTCCCCTTTTCTGAGGGAAAGGGTAGGAGGGTAGGTAGGGGAAAAAGGGAGGGAAGATGGGACCAGGAGGAGAGGAGGAAGGGAGTAGAATTGGAATGTAAAGTGAATAAGTAAATCTTTGAAAATTAATTAATTCATTAACTAAAAATAAAAGCAACATGGTACCGACTGACGTGAAAACATATATGTAGACAAGTGGAACAAAATCAAAAGCTCCATCCTGAGTCCACATAATTGCAGCCATCTAATATTTGACAAAGGTGCCCCAAACACACAGTGGAGAAATGGCAGCATCTTCAACAAATAATGATGGGAAAATTTAACATCCACATGTAGAAGAGGAAAATCACAACTGTGTCTATCACTCATCTACATCACAACACTGAACTTAAGGGCCAGCAATCACAGCAGAAGGGTGTGGATAAATTGCAAAAACAAGAGGAATAAGAAGCTTTCAATGAGATTGCATCTCTTAGAAATGTCAGAGAAGCTATTCCAATGATATTTCATCATCATGGCCTTTTAAACAAGATTGGAACAACCACAATACCAATACACATTGTAAAATGAGGGAATCTCATGGACCTCAATCCTACACAAACAACTACAAATAACTAAGGATTACTGAGAACATGAATAATAGTTTCCCCAAGGGAAGAACACACCAATTAAGACATCATCATTTGTTAAAACTTATTAGTTATTCCTAAATTTGAATTAAATGATAATTCAGAAAATACTTGTTTTTCAAGAAAAATTAGATTTTGGATTTGTTTGTTTATACTATTATGTAATTTATATTTAGAAATTTTAATTCTAAATTTCCTAGACAACAATTAATTGATTTTGATAAAAAAAATTCTTTAATTTATTCTTTATATCTCCGGGAAGAAAGTGAATTTTAAACAAAAGTAAAAACAAAGAATATTCAGGTCACATAAAAGTCTAAAGTCTAAGATTTATGTGAGATCTTCTGTTTGGTAGAGGATATAAAAGAGAAAAGAGAATATTGAATTTCTAACAGCTCGCATCCTTAGAGGTTTGACTACCAGGATGGTAAGCAGGTTTTTATTTCTCCTACTGATGTTTGTGAATTGGAACAAGTATGTTTTAAATTTATCAAACAAATGATTAAAAATACTCAGCATTTATTTCCTGCTTGTTTTTTTCTGAAATTACTTCCCTACACAGAATAATTGTAACCTATGGTTGTGAGAAAACCTTGACATGACTCCAATTCTAAACCTGATGCAGGATCAGAATAAATACATATTTACTTAGAATTCTAAAGCATATGAATGGTAACATATAAAAATCTAACTTAAGATATGTCTCTTAATTTTACCTGTGTTACCATATTTCTTCATGATTGTAAGAGCAAGAGTCTACGGTATACAGGCTGCTACTACAGCAACTGCCACTGCCAAATAGGAAAACAAAGAAAAATATTTCAAAAACTCTGGCAAACAGGAAAGCTGCCAATTCCTGGTCCATTCATCCTTTACATCTTGGTTTGCTATGTTTTTCTTTCTCGGTCTACGTATGCAATGGAGGATGACACTTTGTGTTGTCATCCATCTGTAGGTAAAAACATAGATGGGAAAGCTTGCTACAGCACTGATTTTCAACCATTTTCTCTGGGCAATCAGCAAACACAGGATGGTTGTTTACATCACCATTGAAAGGTGAATTCTGTGCATGCTCATGAATCCAGTGCAGGGCTGTCAGTGTTCTAGAAGTAACTGGCCTCAGTAAGAATCTGTTACAAAAGTGTTTTTGCAAATCAGTAGTAGGACAAACACTGTTTGCCTGATTTCTTAGCCTGATGGTTGCCCCAATTTCCTAATGTACACTGGGGGGAAGAAGCATTGGGAAAAACATGCTCAGAATGTTTATTACTATACCTGTTGACCCTTCAGGCAAATAAAGGCAAATCAAATCTCTTATATTGTGCAAGTGATAAATGGAAGTGTTTCAAGTATAGATCTGAAAGTCTCTTTTTGTTGCTGTAAGTGGAGTTTTTTTCTTGATTCTGTGTTGATTTGAACTAAAGTAGAAATGAGCTCCAAAAGTGAAAAAAGGTTTGTATTTTCCTCCTTTCTCTCAGGACTAGAATTTGCTTACCTGTTTGTGATATAGAGGCCATGACATATGAACCCATGGTGAAAAGCCAGAGAAGAAGGGGAATTCATCAGCAAGAAGGGCATTCAGAACTTTGCTGCCTGCCTGACCTCTATTGCAAATCCTACTTACAGCATCTGTAGCATTGGAAATGCTGACAGAAAGATTGTGAAGGGTCAGCAGAAGGTTCTACTGCTTGAGCATCTGGGGACCAAGCCTTTAAGAATTTGGGTAAACTATTTGTTGTAGATTGGCTACACTTGAAATGTAGCTGTTTATTTAGTTCCATTTTTTGCTTTTTGACAAGTGTTCCAATCAATAGTGAGAATTCCCTTGTACGTTGTTTTTTAAAATGTATAAAAGTCTCTGAAGTGAACCACAGATATGCTTTAGCATATATTTGACTGTAAATTAAATGCACATGAAAATACATTTGAAATATTTCATCTTATGTATATGTATATGTGTAGATAGATAGCTAAGTGGATAGATGGATGGATAGATTCATACATGATAGATTGTAGATAGACGGATAGATAGATAGATAGATAGATAGATAGATAGATAGATAGATAGATAGAACACAGATAGATAATAGACATAGGTAGATGATAGATTTAAAAATGATAGTTGAAAAGTCAGGGTAAATATCTCCAAGTTTTGTTCTGTTTTGACTCCTTGCTGTGTATTTCCGGCCTAGAGACTTAGGTTACCAAACACAGCAATCATTACATTTATTTTCATTTCTACAGATTGTGAGACTTTTCTCAAGTTATTTTACACTTCGTTTTTCTATGTGCAGTGCAGAGCAATGTGACTTTATTAAATTTATGAATATTTGTTTGCAATTAGTATGTCATTATGTGGTAGTTGAAGTATGACAGACAGTGTGTCGGTCAGTCTTAAATGCCCACTGGTTACAACCTGGAATCACCTGATAAAGGAGTCTCTGTGCACACCTGTGAGTAATTGGCTTGAGCTTAATTTATGTGGGAGTGGCCACCCTAATCTGGGTGCCACCTTTTCCTTCATTAGATGGGCCTTGAACTATACAATGGTGAATAAAGTTTCCAAAGGATTATAAATCAGCAAGCAAGGAGGCATGCATTCTTTCTTTGCTCTTGATCGTAGATTTGCTGTGACAAGCTCTGTGAGCTCCTGACTTGATATCCTCTAATAATAACCTAATGTAAGTCAAATTGAACCCTTCATATCTTAAGTAGCTTTGGTCAGGGTCTTTTGATCCCAACAGAAATGAAATTAGAAGTGTTCCTATTCTCATAAATCAGTGAATGAAGGGAAATGAACCTTCAACACAATGTGTCTTTGGTGCATGTTGTATTATATACTGCATCGTTGTAGTGCTAATCTCCTCTTCTAGCCAGCAAGTTCCATCTGACAATGAGAAGTTTAATCCATAAGGATGTGTTAAATCTTCAAAGCACACTCATTTAGTGTGGTCTACCTTGCCTTCTTCATGAGCAGAAGATTATTTAATACTAACTCAAAATAAAGTTATAAATTTTGTCTGGGATATTTAGTTTTCAAACCCCTAAATCACACTGTCTTCACTTCCAAATGCTTCTTATAGGCTGTATAATTTAAATTTTGAATGAATAAAAAACAGTTTTTCTAAAACATCTAACCATTTGTATATGTTATAATAAAAATATACTGGTATATTTATAGTTCATAGTTACAATAAAATCATGTATTTGAGACCATAATGAATAGATAAAACACGTGGAATAAAAGTAAAAAGAATGAAAATGTCAATTAGAACTGGTGAGAATTATTGTATGAAAAATAGAAATTAACATTTTCAATTGTGTAAGAAACAAAAAGTTCAATAAACATATTCACAAATAAGTAATGCATGATTTAATGTCCTCTATATATACATATATATAGAAGAATATATTATACCTATAGATTATATGTAACTCTTGAGGATGCAAATATGGACAAGTTCTGTATCCCAATAGCTAAAATGTCATGATACCATCTCCAATACTATAAATTTCAAAAAATTTTGATCTCAGAAAAATAGTTAGGGTCAGCAGAAGAGTGTATGGGTTTTTTTTTTTTTGTTTGTTTCTTTCTTTTGTTTTTTAGAAAATTTAAGTCTAGTGGTGTTTGAGAACATGGCTTTGTGGATCACAGTGTATGTGCTGCAAACATGAAGTCTTGAATTAGAATCCACAGCATCTGCCTTAAAAAGTCAGGAGTAAAGTTCTGTGCCTGATACCTCAGCATGGTCATAAAGACTGAACAGGTAGATCCTGTGAGCTTATCGGTCAGCCCACATAGTTGAAATGAGAAGCAATACAGTGCAATGAGGCCCTCATACAGCAAGACACATAGGTCCTTCTCTGACCTTGGCATATGCACATTAGATCAATGGACACAACACAAACACACAGAGAGAAGTTAATTAATTAGTTAATTAATTATTAGGTAGATAAATAAATAAGTTAAATTTTTTTTAAAAAATTGAGATTACCAAATTTGAGACCAATCAAATCACTTCAATGAAAAAGAAAGTGACATTTGGTTCTCTCAGTGATTCTTAAGAGTCATGCATTGTGCTCTCATAACATTTTCTTCTCATGTAACAAGATATTACAATATGGTTTCTGTAATAAATAACAAAATGGGAAGTCATTCATAGAAATGATTTTAACACTCATGAAGGATATAAACACATAAAAATGTGGCATATATACGCTCTGTATATATATATACACACACACACACACACACACACACACACATATATACATACAGCATTATACTAGGTGATGTTATTTCATTTTTAAAAATGCCAGAAATCAGCACAGATATGAAGAAGATGATGATATTATAACAAAACCCCTCCCCTAAATCCTAGTTCCGCCTCCCTCCATCCCTATCACTGAACACAGCAGTTATCAGGAATTTTAACATGACATACTCAGACTTAGTTTTCCTTTGTGTGTGTGTGTGTATGTGTGTGTGTGTCTGTGTCTGTGTGAGTATGTTGTGTAGATGATGATACCTCTATTTTGATTTGATTTTAAACATGAAAAGAAGTTCCCAGGAAGATAGAGGTAGATCCAGTCTTTCCTAGCTTTATGTTGATGTAGCATTAAATCTACTTGGCCCACATTTCTGAATAAATTGTTAGTTCATGTTATATGCATCCAACATACATGCATACTCTACTATATGTTTCATAAGCACTGAGACATTTTCTGATGTAAGCACAATTATAAAATTTTATATGATACTTTAGTGGGGTTTCTTTTCAAATATTTTAGGTAGTAATTACTTGTTCATGAATTAAGCATGCATTTAGCCCTTAATGACCACTTTTCTATGATGGATTCTGACATATTCCTTAGGAGACATGATCAAACTCATAAGTAGAAAGGTAAATTAATCATTTAATATGAGATGTGATCTTCAGGTGTGATTCATTGCTGGTGGCATCAATGCAAACAGGTTTAGAAGTGATGGTAAATTTTGCCATTGATATTCCTTTCTTTTTCCTTAATATATTTGTTTTAGGGTTTGCTAAAACTTTTACTAAAAGTCACCTTGATTCTTTATCTATTCATCAGTTGATTGCTTAATTATTGTAGTTGCTGTTACTAATTTTTTTCAATTTTTAGTATCATTTATTCTCATTAGATTCCAATTGTAATCCCCTCTTATCATCCTGTTCTCATTCTCAGTCCCTCTCCCACCCTACTCCACTCCCCTAGACCTCTGACCTGTGGGTCCCCTTCCCCCACCATCTGATCACAGCCTATCACCTCTCATCTGGATAGCCTGCATCCCCTTCTTCTGGGCTCCCACGGAGCATCTCTTCCAAGGGACAGTGATCAAGTTGGGTGCACCAGAGTTCCTGTCTGAGGCAGTGCCCCAGTCTCCTCTCCCCTTCACCATATGAAGAATGAGCTGTCCATCTGCTATATCTAACATGGGGGCTAGGTTCTCTGCTTGCAATGTCTTTGGTTGGTGCATCAGTTGGTGGAGGGCTCCCCCTGGGTCCAGATCTACCAACCTTGAGAGTCTCCTTATGAAGCCACCGACCACCACAACTACCACCCCTCCTTCCACACCTCAACTTTTACATGCAACTCGCAGCACTTTGCTCAAAAGTTGGCTATGAGTCCCAGTATCTGTCCAGATCCCCAGCTGGGAGGAGTCTCATAGAGGATATCAATGTTAGGCTAATATCTACTTATAAGTGAGTATATACTATGCATGTCTTTTTGGGTCTGGGTTACCTCTCTCAGGATTATCTTTTCTAGCTCCACCCATTTGCCTGTAAGTTTCAAGATTTCCTTGGTTTTGATAGCTGAAAAGTATCCCAGTTTCTTCATCCATTCTTGAGTTCAGGGATATCTAGGATGTTTCCAGATTCTGGCTATTATGAACAAAGCAGCTATGAACATTGTTGAGCAAATGTTGTATGGTAGAGCATCTTTCAGGTATATGTCCAGCAGTGGGATAGCTGGGTCTTGAAGTACCACTGTTCCCGATTTTTTTAAATAATGCCAGATTGATTTCCAAAGTGGTTGTATGAATTTGCACTCCCACAAACAATGGAAAAGTGTTCCCAATTCTCCACATCCTAGACAAATGTGCTGTCACTTGAGTTTTTGATCTTAGCCATTCTGATGTGTATAAGATGAAATCTCAAGAGTTGTTTTGATTTGTATTTCCCTAATGACTAAGAACGTTGAGCATTTCTTTAAGTGTTTCTCAGCCACCTAATATTTTTCTGTTGAGAATTCTCTGCTTATCTCTGTACCTCAATTTTTAAAATTGGGATATATGGCATGGTGCTTTTTAATTTCTTGAATATATATGTGTGTGTGTGTGTGTGTGTGATATTATATATATCACACACACACACACACACACATATATATGATATTAGTCCTCTGTCTGATGGAGGGTTGGTGAAAATGTTTTCCCAGGATGTAGGCTGTCCTTTTGTTCCGTGGACAGCATATTTCTGTCTTACCGAAGCTTTTCGGTTTCATGAGTATCTATTTATTAATTGTTGACCTAAGAACCTGAGCTGTTGGTGTTCTGTCCAGGAAATTATTTCCTATGCCAATGAGTTCAAGGCTTTCCCCCACCTTTTCTTCTAACAGATTTATTGTCTCTGGTTTTATATTCAGATCTTTAATCCACTTGGACTTGGTTCTAAAAGAAAAATGTTAAATATGTTCTTACTTCAGGAGGGAAGTCTAGGACAAATTCGTATCAAAACAAAACCAAATTCCACCAGTGCAAGAGGTCAGTTCTTGGCATCTGGAAATCACTCAATATTCACTGGGCTCCACAGAATCCTGATGGCGAGAAATTTATGGCTCTACTACCCACAACATACATAGACCGTCTCTAGCCTCAGGTTGGCTCCTCTCTATACTGCTGCTATTCTTGCTATAAATCGCACTGTACCGGCACCTCCAAAATACTGTTGTCTCCACTGTAATTTGGTGCAGCTTCACCTGTAGCCTCTCCTGGCCTCTCTTCAGGGACTTTTACTGTGTCATTTGTGCTAAGCCTCAATTTCTCTTCAAACTAGAAAGTGACTTCAAAACAATACCACCTGTGAAACCGCTTCACATAACCATGTTCAGTGCCCTGCATGGGGTTAAAATCTGGGCTGCCTGTGGAACACATGCCTTTCATGTTCTGATACTGATGAACACCTTCCTAGATTTCACCTCAGTGCTTCTGGCATCTTTGTAAACACAATCTGGTGATTCTTCAACCACAGCTGACCAGTGTCAATTGCCCCAGCAAAGTACAGGCTTCACTTTAGATGTTCTGTTCCTTTTGAAGGGTTTCCTGTATGTCCTACTTCACTCTGTGGCTGATTCATTTTTTTTTCCCCTCAACACTTTGTAGAAATCAGTTTTCACCATGGAGTTTCTTGTCTGTGGAATAGAAGTTTACTACTTGGTTACTTTCTTTAACATGATTATCTCTTATACCTAGTAGTACTTATTTATTCTTTCTATATAAATGACCTGGACATCTAATTGGTTGCTTATAGCCTTAAAGTGAAATAGTTTACCATGTTAACCCTTTTTTATATGATGGTACTGATGCTAATACACATTTCTTTAGAATGATCACTTAATACAAGGGTATATTAAAAACAGCGAACATTTTGATACAAAAAAGTTGTTTTAGGAATGCACTTGCTTTCAGAGGAAGAGACCCAACATTAGCTAGCAATGAGTTTTGTTCTTTTACTACAGATGATTTCAGTTATACAAACATTTTGTATCATATCACCACAGAATTACCTTAAAGTTAGGGCTGATTTTCTTTTTTATATCTTTTGTGAATATTGCATTATCTCTTAGTCATCTCATCATATCTGCACTAGAATTTTGGAGCTCTATTGTCAAGAAATTTTAGACATTTTAAATTGATTTTTTTTGCTCATAAAACATAAGTTCAAAACACAGTTTCCAAAAGCTTCCAAGTCCTAAATCGAAAAATTCTAGAAGGAATAAAACATGGATCTTCTATGCAGACAATTTCTTTATTTTGGAGGAACTTTAGAAATAAACAGCCATGCTTTTGTTGCTATAATTGCTGAATTAATTATTGAATTAAATTTCTCCAAAATCTATATAATGAAGTTATAGTGTGCTGGGTTAGTATATTTGGAAATACAGTCTTTATGTTTGTAATAAATGAACACATAAGTGGGAACCAAATCTTATGAACTTAGTGTACTTGTAAATGGAAAACAAACCAGCAAGCTTCTAAATTATTAAGAAGCCATACAAAAACAGAAGAAGAAAGCTGTTGCCCTAAGTCAAGATCAGAGACTTCGGGTGATAATCCAGAAAAATAGTATTTAAAAAATTGTTACAAACTTTCATTTTGAGGATTTCATGCTTGTATGAAATGAAATAGAATCTGTTATTTCCATTTTCCCACTCCACCTCCCCCACACACTTGAACATTGCCCCTCCAATTTTGACTCTTTTTGCATTTTGATAGCATAGTAAATATAGTAAGTTCTGCACATACATGCATAGGCGTGGCACCATCATCTGAAATATAGGAAACCTACCCAACAATCCATGAGTCGGAATCGAATAAGAATTGCCCCCCCACAGGCTCAAAAATTTGAATGCTTGCTCACCAGGACATGACACTATTACCAGGTGTGGCCTTGTTGGAGTATGTATGGCCTTGTTGGTTGAAGCATGTCATTACAAGTGGGCTTTGAGGTCTCAAAAGCCCAAACCAGCCCCAATGGCTCTTTCTTCCTTCCTGATGCCTGAAGATCCTAATGTAGAACTCTCAGCTTCATCACCATGTCTTTCTGCATGCTGCCAAGCCTCTTGCCTTGCTGATAATAAACTAAACACTTGAAATAGTAAGCAACTCTCAATGAAAAGATTCCTTGTATAAGAAGTTTCCATGATCATGGTGCCTCTTCACAGTGGTAGTATACTGACTATTAACACACTCCATCCTTACAAAGGATAACTCTCCATCTACCCAGCACCATCCACTACTAATAAATCTTCACTGAACCATTGGTGTAGAGGTAGTATCCCCATCTATTCTTGGAGTTTGGTGAGATTAATCTTGTGCAAGCCAGCATAGCTCCTGTAAGTCCATGTGGACTCAGATCAAGTCATGTCTAAAAGACAAGATTGCATAGCTTTCCTATCTATCCTCAAACTCTTTTATTCTTTCGACTTCTTTTGCTGTGACACCTTGGAAATAGTAGTGATGGGGTTAATATATGGGTCACTTGCATGACAGACCACACAGTCTTTAATTCTCAGCTCTTTGACTAAGTATTGTCTTTATATTGAATTCTGTCAACTGCAAAAAGAAGCTCATTTGACCAATCTTGAGATCACAAATATTAAAAATTAAACACATATGTTTTAAAGATAGTTGACAGCACGAAAATTCAGAAAAAAAAAAACAAAACAAAACAAAAAAGCACCTGGACTCATTGATTAGTTTTTGACTGGGATTATAGAATTTTAATTTTAGATTTCGAACTTCTGAGTCTATGAAAAATATGTTTATGCATTTAAGGCACCCAGTGTGATATATATTGTTGTGGACATCTCACACGATGGAGAAGAAAACCTTGTAATATGCTAATACAGATGTCAAGGAAAGCAAACTAATAAAATAGTGAGAAAAGTATTTGTCTATACAGGTTTCAGAAATATGTAAATAATAGCAATGTATTCTTCATGATAAATCAAGCATGTGAGGTATAAGAAAAGCTTTCTAGAAAATATCATGCACATATAAAATATGTAAGATTTTGGACTGATCTTAATCCCTTATGGAAATATGCAAGAGCCTAGTCAATTCAGTAATAAGAAAACAAGAGAGGTCTAGAACATTTCCTGCTTCTCCCCAAGACCCTTAAAGCACGTTCTTTATACCTGCTAAGTGACTGATACATCTCCTTTTCACAGGAACTTGATATTTTGATAAATTGTATTACTACTGTGATCAAATATATGGGTTAAAGCACATAGAAATAATGTATCCATATGTAATAACTTAGAATTTTCCGTATTAAATCTAGTTAGAGAAAAAAACACACCTACTGCAGATGATGAAATGGATCAATTGCTTTTCTATATTTTAAAGGCTGCAGGTGTGTGTGTGTGTGTGTGTGTGTGTGTGTGTGTGTGTGTGTGTGTGTGTGTGTGAATCAGAATGCAGTAATGATCATCAGTCTCCTCACCAGTAGTATCCCTTGAAATGGAAACACTTTGAATTTTATATTATATACAACTAAGAATGATTATTTGATAATCTCCCAGTTATAAAACATTATCTGACATTTTAGTTACCTGATAATTATTGTGTTGGAAGTTACTCTGAAATTTCATATTGGAATAATCTCTCTCTTCAACAGCTATTGATTGTACATAATAGAAAAAGAAAATTGCTTAAGCATGAAACATCTTCTTAAAAGAGGCTCCAAGCAGCTCACAGTAACATATCAAAGAGCTGAACAACTCTAACAGTCAAAATGACCTACATAATGAATCAAGCAAACCTTCCCACTGTAATTGTGGGACATTCTCTCTTCTTTTGTCCTCAGTGAACAGAAAGGACAGAACAGCCACTCATCACTTCAAGCCTCCAATTTCTTTGGCAAATATATTCTATGTCATCAAATTTTATAAACATGCAGCTGTCCAATGATGTGCAAATCTCTTCTATTCTTAAGTATTTGTATATTGGTTACACATATACTGTTATATACATGTCTTTATATTACTTATAATAATCAATAAATATAAATCCCTTTTAATAGTTCTTAAAATATATTTGTAAGAGACTAATTTCTGGTAAAAGTCTTTGTAGGTACAATAGAGAAGTAATTTTTATGATGCAACAGAAAGTACTTCTTGTCCCATGCTGTAAAAACATTACTTGCCATTAAAAAACATAGTGACGAAACACTGAACCACTGAAAACAAATTAATTATATATGCAAAGTGATTGCATGTGAAAATCATCACCCAAGTAGAATGTGACAAATTAAAATAAATAATGCTTGCATTGTGGTTAAGGATACTGCATGCTTTGCTAACCGCCTGAATACATTAGAAACTTTAATATTCTTAAAGTTTTCATGGGAAAGCAACTACAGACCTTCTCCTGAGGTTATAAACAGTGACATTTACATTCAGAAATATTCTCTTATATCTAAGTTAAAATATTTATCAGTGATTTGAGAAAAATATTTCCAGTTCTGCATTCTGTCTACCTCATAAATATGCAATGTAAGTTTTGTTTTAACAGAAAAAAAAAATCACAAGATCTACTACAAGAAACTTGTGGGACAAGGCTTACTGTGAGTCAGATCTTATGATACAACATTTTATTTGGGGATTATTTGTATATCAACAGTGCCCATTGGATGTGAGAGAACTGATCTTTCTTACCTGTCTTACTTTTTCTTTATTCTCTTAGCTTTCACAATCTCATTCTTTTTTACTTACTAAAATAATCATTAAGCAATGACTAAATACTTTAAAGGATTAGAACCATAAACTTTATTCTATTAAAGAAAGTTTCATGTATAGTAGCTTTTGAAGCTTTTAACATATTTGCCTTAGGTAAATAAATATTGTGAACCACTCATTCATATCTTGAGTAACCCTACTGATTCTACATGTATGGAGGTATGATCACATATTACACTATTAGTTTTTTGAAGTCATTGTGAAATTACATACTGGTCTGAAATATAAACATGGATGTTGTTCTTACCAGACTTTCTCTGTATCTTAATTGGTTTTCTTGGAGATGGTTGAATTGCAGTATTTTAAAAAGAGAGAGAATAACATATTTCTTTCTTTACTTCCATTACTTTCTTAAATTCCATTTTAACCAGACAATATGTGCAGTTCATATAGATTTAAATTTACCTATTTTAAAGAATGCATCACGAAAAATATTTTCTTCAAGGCTGCCAAATACAAATAGCCAAAAACACTATGGATATAACATTTATATAATTCCTGATTATTTTGTGGTTCTTTTTCCTGTAGGTGGTTTATTGTTAAATGTTAAAAATATAAATGTATATGTAAACAATTTTTAAAAGATTTTTAAAAAATAATTTTTAAAAATGAAGACATTTTAATGCATATACTTCCAAAGATGTCCACTTCCTTTTATAGGCTCTGAAGTGAGGATTTTTCTGTCTTAGTCTCCTGTACAAAATAGGTGAAAATTACTATACCAGACTCATAAAATTATCAGGTGATATGTATAAGTGGTCATATATATGCCTATATATGTGTGTGTTTGTTTATCTGCAGTGTACATATTGAATGTATGTATATGTAGTATTCTCTGTTGTGGTTGCTGTTCACATATCATTTATTATTAAAAGTAGATAAATAAAAAACCTTTTATATACGATATAGTATATATATATCGTGTTAGTGCATATATTTTCTGAATACATGATATTCATTTCCTTATAGGACACAGGCATTATTACAACTGCTTATTTTTAGAATTCTGTCATTTGGTAGGTTACATAACACAATTACACACATTTCTGCTAGTGGAAGGCAGTCAATGTCCTGCAAGATGGTTTGGGAGAGAGAAGAAGTATCCAAGCAACTGCTACAGTGTTTACAAAGCTCCCATCCTACATGGGGGCTTTTTAGCTAGCAGCCACCTATGGTGGCCCTGACAACTTTCAGAGTTAGAGAACATGTCATTTGATTCTCATTCTTTTACAGGGTATGGCTTACCTTCTATTTAAGTAAACATTGGTTTTTAATTAACATAGCAGGTATTAAAAGAATCATGTACCCTATGAAGACTTATATACATAATTTTGAATTCAAAAGAAAAGAAAAACTTTTTACTCATTCTTGTCTCTTACCTCCACAAAGATTATCTTCTCTCCTTTAAAACTATAGAAGGGCACTCTGAATAGTAATGTGAAAGAATCCTATGCAATCCCCCGGTACCATATTCACTTTGCGACAAATACCTACTCTTTACTTTTAAGGAGATTCAGACAATTCGGCTTGTCTGTAGCCTTGGGTTGTACGGAAAGTTAGCATAGTATTTTAATACCCATGCCTTCGCTTTCCCTGTTAGCTATTATTAATCCCTAATGCCTAGAATTGCATAAATTTCGCCTACAAAGGAAGCCCACAGGTCGTTTTTATTTGGAGCACTTTTCTTATATGCACCACAATATATTCTGTTATGTATTACCTCGTCTGAATGCAAAACTGTTTTATATGCAGATTTAAGGTAATGAGCACTCAAGTTTAAAAAATGGCTCTGGTATCCTGTAGCTTCTCAATAATAATATACTCTTACATTCCAACAGAGAAGGATGGATTATGGGTTTTTCAATTTGCATCAGGCATATTAATTGCAGAGTAGGGCTTCCACATAAAATATCAATGTACTGGAACAAACTGTTAATGTACCAGAATATGAACACTTACATTCATTTCTGGAGCTTTAAAAGGAATCATCCTTTTTCCTCCGTCTATACCTCTGGAGATGGTTCTGTGTTTTAGTCAGTTAATGAGAACTATGTAACTACTGTTTCTCAAAAAATTCCTAATTAGATTAAGTACAAGAGGGCTTTGTGACTCATTTCTTCTGAGGAACAATACAATGAGCTATTAGAAAAAGAAAAAAATAGAGTGTTGGTAGAAACTTATTTTAGGGTTGCTTTTAAGAAACATGACATGGAAGATGAACTTTATGCTGTAGTTTGAGGCAGATAACACTCTACTTTATTTGCATTATATTTCTCAACTGTGAAGTGAATGCCTAAACTAGTAAAACTGTAATCTGAAGTTTTATAAGGAATTTTAGCTGAGCTTTTGCACTGTAGGTTTAATTGTAGAAAAGAGTGTGTTATGTTTTCTTTAATTTTATGGAAGTACTTAAATTATATATTCTTTTAGAAGAATAAAATTATAACTGTCCATTTTGCAAAAGAAAGAGTGCAATAAATAAATAAGTTTTGCATTACTATATGTGTATTTATTTGAGGCTATTATAAATTATAATACTTTGTTAGTAGTAGAATACATATCTCATGTATAAATTATATTATCTTTATTCTATAAGAATGACCTTTACTATATTGCAACAAAGAGCAGTGGAAATAATTCCACATTTCTTCAGATTAACTGTTATTTTTTTTAAACTGGAGCACATACCTAATAAACACATTTTTTAAATTGGTAAATATTTGTTGAAAATGTCTCATCTGTTTATTTCAAATTATGACTTTTTCACATTTGTATTTGATTTAACATTCTTTTGGTGTTAAATCATATTGTGACTTTTGTTAGCCACAAACCATAGTAGGCTATCTGCTTTTCAAAAAGTATTCTAAGAAAGAAAATTTGAGCTTGCATATCACAGCTATAAGCAATGAATTATTTCACCAGGGAGAAAAGAAATATTACCCACAAAATTCAACAGGAGACTTGATTCATTTTGTGTCTGGAGTGATCCATGCAGTGGCACCTACTGAAATGAGTTTCCTTTTCAATCTCCAGGTGAAAAAGGAGTGAGAATACCTTGCTTCCACCATCAGTGAAAACGTTATTTTTAACCTTTTATTTTGAGAGAGAGAAGTGTGTGTATGTGGTGTGTGTGTGTGTGTGTGTGTGTGTGTGTGTGTGTGTGTGTGTGTTTACATGCTTCATTTTGCAATAGTGGCTTTGAATAGCAAATATATCATGAGTCAAAAGTAGAAATTGAGTTTCCTTAGCATTTAAACATAACCTCATTTACGGCAAAACATTTTGATAATTGTTGTTGTCCAATTTGGTAAGGAGAATGTGAAAGTTGCTTTGCCGTAGCATGCTGGCAGACAAAGAGGCAGAGGCATGCTCTGTGAAGAGAACAGGGCGATGACTGGAGCGAAGGCAGCTCTCTCTGCATGTGTTAGGGACTAGCATTTTAAGCAAGGCTGAAAGTGTGCTAGTCTACCTTGGTTTGCTTTTAGTAGGTGTATTTTGAATTTTGGGACTTTAATTTTCTAGGAAAAAGTCTAATAAAATGTAGCAGTTGTTTTACTTCTGGGTGGTGCTTCCAGATGAGTGCCTTCCTTCTGTAAATGCTACCTAGCACAGGACACTGCCTATTTTATGTATCACACATAGATAGGAAGTAAGTTCAGGTATCTCATTCTGTCTGTCTCTTACTGAATTCCACCAAGTGAAAAGGCAAAACATTTACGGAATTTGCCTTTTGTGAAAAACACCGTGAGGGAAAATTAATGTTGAAAAGAATGCCATAAATAGATGTAGCAGTGATGTGGAATTTTATGAACTTTTAAAATTTAGTATAAATTCCCTGCAGATTATAAAGGACAGTTTTAGAAGTAGTGAGTTGATTCACCTGCCCGTTCTCCCAATGTTTCCACCTTCTGTTTGCTAATGTAAAAGTAGAATACAAATTAATCTCAGTGAAAACTGATTTTAACTGCATTCAGGAGCTATAGTGTCCTTTACTTCCTTATGTCACATTTTTGGCTTTACTAAATCTGTTCAATTTTGGTTGTAGCTTTTATTTATTTTTTTTGCTCTTACATTCTTGTGAAGAGAGAAATTTAATCTTTTCAAATTTGTTGGTAAATTACATTGATGAATGCATTGTGACAGGAAGCTTTCCTGAAATGAAAAGGACTCCTGTGTAAGGGTGGGAATAACTATTCTAAGAGCCTTTTATGGTTCCGTTGCCATGGTAACCACGGCTTTGTCTGTACGTGTTTAGAATGGCTGCCTCCTTAGAACTGGGCTTCCAGATACTCTCTGTGTGATGTTGATGAAATGAAAAAAAAAAAAAAATGAACCTATTTTAGGGGATTAGCTTCAAATTAAGAAAGATAGCATCTTTAGAAGACAGAATTTTTAAAAGAGTAAACATATAGAATTATGAGGAAACTGAAGCCAATGTTGATTTGGCCTATTTAGTTGGGAATATTGTGAAGAATATCCTCATATTTTTTACATTCCTTTTGGCCTGTTTAAATGTTTATGGAGGAGTAAACAAGCAGAATATTACATATGAGTCCTGCCACATAAGCTTGGAGATGAGGGATCCTGATATTTGTACAAATGTTCAAGGTTTCTCTCAACGGCAGCCCTGTTGTTTTCTTTCAATGCCTGTAAATCACAATGAAATACTGTAGCTGTGATACTATCAAAGCAGTGAAAATGTATTGATGCTGAGATATAAAACACAGGGCTAACTTACCTTGGAGAAATTCCCATTTTTACAGAAAACAAAGAAATTTTATACTCAGATATGTTTTCAGATGACAGTACTTCATATATGTTTTCCTTTAAATCCTATTAGATGGTATAAAGATGCATTAAGCAACATATTACAAAGGAAAACCATAAAGGCCTTTTCACAGACCTTGTGAAATGAACAGAAAGTCAGAACAAAATTGGACATTACTCCTAGGATGCCTAAGACTCTACGTGGAAATAGCATTGTTCACTGTCATTAGTACCCAGTGCATGGTTCTTAGTGTTGCACATGCACACGCAGCATGCGGGCAGGGTTAGGAAAAAACTAAACTCTGAGTTCTAGCTTCACAATTTGTATTTCACTGGAATTGGTCTAACTTACAGCTTTTGGGGACAATTGCAAAACAAGCTACTCATTTTTTAAGTTGTGCTGATCATTAGATATATTTCACATAATATATCTGCAAGGTCCAGATAGTACTTACAATCAACACCTGTGAATCTGAAATTTTAAATTTCCTCAGTGACTCCAATGTCGTCTGAATGAGAATCTAGATCCCAGCAAAAGAGTAATCCTGGCAAGGGTTGGTGTTAGAGAATTCATGGACTTTTGAGTGACTCTCTGGTGCCAACATAGAAGTTCACAAGTACTGGAAGATGAAACTTTACACTGCAGAAACAGTCTAGGTTTAAATCATATGCGTCAGAAAGCTGAATTTATACCTTTAAAACAGTGCACAAGGAGAGTTCAGAGTGCCAATCATAATAAAAAAAAAAAGAGTCAAGAAGGCAAGAGAAGAGGCTTGGGAGCAGTGTCTTCGAAGGATGGCTTGGAAAGGGCACCAGAAATGGAAACTAAGAACAACAAAGAAGAAAATGTGGAAGAAACAAAAAGGCTTTTAAGAAAAGCTGATATAGGCCTTTTCAGGCAAGTCCTCAGTAAAGCTGGCTTGAGGGATCTTGTGCAGGTCTTGTATGTGCTGCCAGCTGCTGTGTATTAAGTGCAATCTCTTCTGGAAGATTCCTTTGTTTTGGAAGTTCATTTGACAAAGATGTTCCACAGAGAACTGAAGGATCCATAGTCTCTTATTTTCTGCACTCTGATCAGTTATTGGTGTGTATTAATTGCCAGATAATGTAAAAAAAAAAAAAAAAGAAGCTTTTCTGATAAGGTTTGTGAGCCACAATAAAATATGCATATGAAGACAAGAACTTAGGAAGAAGTTTAATAGTGTGTCCATTTAGCAGGAGAATTTTGGACCTATGACATCCCAGCCTTGTATTCTTACCAGGTTTGATTTACATATTATGGAGTGATCTCTATATCTAATCAGAAAGTTGATGGTTATGTTCATATCACTTGTCCTTCTATTAAACCAAAGATTTTTATCCTGCCAGGCTGGTGATTATTAGAGTTCACAACATTCACAAGAGGTTGAAAAGTTTTCTCTCCAGCTGCCAGCATAGTACCTCTGATACTGTGAATGGAATCCATGAGGAATGATGTTTATAGTTCAGTATCAGCTTGATTTCTCCATGTCTCATGACCTATATACATGATATCTTCCTTTAAAATGCCTTATTTTAAAGTTCTGGCAGGTAACCAAGAATAATAGCAATAGTCTATTGTATTGAGAATAACTAATACGACTCAGCAATAGAAATCAGCCAGTGCCAAAAATGTTGAATATAAGATGAAATTGTTAAGATGGAAATCCAGGTTATGGAATAAACAGAACTATAACAGTCAAGGTTACATGTGTAGAAATATATTCCAAAAAAGAAACTAGTGAATAGTTAACATTATAGAAAAAGGTGTGAAAATGAGAGCAATTAAATTTATCTTGATTTGTATCTAAAGGCATCAGTCGTGGAGGTTGTTTGGTAATAGTTATAACTACATTAATCTATTGAGCATAGTGGTGATACTATGAGAGGTTTATGAGACTGAGAAATGATTCGAAAGATTTATGAATGGGAAAATAGCTCCCCAACATAATGATCAATAGTTCAAAAAGTTTGAAGCATCACTATATATAAAAATAGCTGCCTTTATTTCATGATAAACTAATTTGTAATATTTTGGGTGAAGCAAACTAGGAATTGAATTATTATGTACATGGTAGACCAAGACAGTGATTATAAAGACTTGACCTCTGAGAGAAAATAAAGGGAGATCAATAAATTTAGAAAAGATAGTACTATCTGTTCATAACACACACGTGCGCACGTGCTCACACACACACACACATCCACACACTCACACACATATGTATATTACATGTGGTAAAAATGGACTTTAGAATGGAAAGATATTGTATGAGTATCTCTCAGTATGAGCGTGAACAAGAGGGAGTGAGGGAAGGGAGAAGGGGAAGATGAGAGAGACAGATTCTGGGTAATCCAGGAGGCACTTGATATTTTACCGTCTAAGAGAAGCACTCTGAAATAGACAGAAGGTCAGAATATACCATCCTTGCTTGCCTTGTCATTTTGACTTCAAGAAAAGCATAAAACTATAAACAGGTCCTTATTTCCTCATGAGATGATAATAAATCAAAGGACATTATTTGAAATTTCTAAGAGTTTTACTGGTGGAAAATAAGGGCACTGATGAGATAGAAGAAATGTTAGTACTGTGTGAAGTGGTATGAATGCTTTATTACTTCATAAATACTGACAGATTCAGAAAGTGTGGATTAAGAAAGCGTTCAGATGGCTAACTGGCGCTTCGCTTCATTAATGAAAGAGTAGAGTAAAATAATCTGAATGGAGTACTTGGAAGTAAACATAGGTGATCTGAAAAAAAAGCAAAGATGTTTAAACCAACTTAATGTGCTTAAGAATAGAATGATTTTTATAGTGAAGAATGAGGAAAATTAAATTATTTCAAAATAACTATCCAGAAATTAGTGAGATTTAATATTAAAGGACAGTATAAGATAGTTAGAGAAAATAATTTATGATAAGATATTTTCTGAGTGAACATATCTTAATTTTGGATTAGGTGACAGGTTATTTTGTGACACCAACAGTGTATATGAAAGACAAGGATGTATGTCAAATGTCAATCCTGGTAGTCTATATCTCTCATATAAATGTTGACCGATTTCCCTAAAAGATTTTAAAAACCACTGAAATTATACAAGATATGTGGAAAGCACAAGCTACAATGGTATGTTAAGACATATTCTAGGATTACAAGGATATTATTCCATAATTATTATGGTTTTATTATTAAATGTGTATTATTATTATTATTACCCAGTTTCACTCAAGTTCATCAAAAGAAATACATAGAAGTTAGTACATACTGAAAGTTTCAAAATCAATGTTGCAACAGAGATGTTGAATTGTGATTTTCCCCAAGAGAATTGTTAGTGACATAGTTTAGATATGGTAACATTATATTAGATAAAATATCATTCATGCCCATGGCATACCAAGGAATAGTTGAATATGCCACATGTTCAGTGAATATGCTAGCAAATATTAAGTTCTTAGACTAGGTCAAAGACAGAGGATCCTATGAAGTAGGCAATTCACTTTTTTTTTTTTTTTTTAAAGCCAAAGTCTCAGTATGTAGCTTTGGCAGGCTTGGAATTCACCCTGTATATGAATAACTGTTGTCATGGTAGTGGTAAAGACTCACCTGCCTCTGCCTCCAGAGGGTCAGGATTAGAGGTGCACACCATCACAGCAGCGCCTTGCTTAAGTTTTAGCTCCCGTACGATAATAATATAATCCTCTAGTTATTGTTTCCATCTTTTTTTTTCTTTCTTTTTTCTTTTTTTTTATTAATTTATTCTTGTTACATCTCAATGTTTATCCCATCCCTTGTATTGTTTCCATCTTTAAGGACCTGAAAATTGAATTATATGGGGTAGAAGTCATGATATTTTGGTAGGGTTTGAGGCATATATAATTATAGAATTAGCAAAAAGAATTTAGATTTGTGTAATTTATAGATGTGGTTCTTCAAATATTCACAATTGCTTGATTATTGTCTTACTTCTCCACCTTCAAAGGAAATGTATTACGGTATATGTTGGATCGTGATTACAAACTGCAACAAGCTGAAAGAAATTGAAAAAAAAAAAAACAAGAGAATAACATTTTTTCACAGAATTCTATTTGCAGAAGCACAAAGTGCATTGCAGTTTATGTAAGCTGGAATGCATTGTTTTGTAGATTTGTATCATTCTGAAAATAGCTATTTCTCAGTCCTCATTTCCACACAGAAAGTGTTTACCAGGAGTTAATTTCTTACTGCGATTCGATTTGTGAATATTCTCAAGGTGCAAATTGTGTTGCCCTCTATTCAAATAAAGATTCTCTGAACTGTAATTGGGTGACTATTTCATAAGTCACATTGCAAGCAGGATATATGACATGTAAATGTTACACCAGCAAAGGGACACCAGGTATCAAGTATGTGAGTGCACATGATAACAGAATTCTCAAATACTTAAGAATGTATCCACATCTTCCATAGAAACTAATACAAAATGTTTTAAATCTTTATTTTTAAATTGATTACTGATCATATCTAACATGATTTAAATTTTCTTATTTCATGGTTAAAACCTACAGTAGAGAAATATAAATACACTTGGATATTTTTGAAGTTCATTTGCACAGTGTGCAGGGCTTTTGCATTCTGCATCTCGAGAAACTACAAGGTTCAGTGATGCAGACACATGTGCCCTACAGATGATATTGTCCACAAAGTAAAGGCAAGGAGTGCAGGTGGAACTGTAGTTACCAGTTTACTCAAGCATAGAGAGCGTGGGACTGAATATCTCCGACAAGAGGCAATTCAAACCCACAAACTAGGCTTGTGTAAATGGCAGAAATGGATGTAGCTTTTCATTTTGTTTTGCTTTACATCCCTTTTGTTTTCAGTGATTTTTAAATTTCAATTTGTATTAAATCCTCTGTATATTTGCCTTGAGGATTGTCTCACACTCCAACTGAGTCTAGCTTGAACTTCCCTTAGAGAGCTCAGGCTGGCCTTTAACTTATAGTGACCTTTCCTCTCCATCCAAATAGTGCTAGGACATAGATAAATGATGCCACAGCTGGGGAAAGTTTTCTTTTTTTAGTGTAGCTGTAATTGCCACTATAGATTGTATAGAGTAACCAATCGAGTTTTTGTTTTGTTTGTTTTCTTCTGTGTTTTGTTGTTGTTGTTTGCTTGTTTTTATATATGTCCCTTACTTTACTGGCCATAAAATACTAGAATTGTACCCATTTCAAGAATCAAAGAGAAGAAAAACAGAGATGGGGAGAGGGCAGTGACAAGGGAAGGAGGCATAGATTCTTATTCTTATACATAAGAATGATAATGAGTTTCGGTCTTGGAGGCACCACCCCTACCTCCCATCCTGAAATAAGGAGAACATGTTTTCTAACTCCTGACCAATCTCAGGCTGAAGCTCAGGTCATCTTGACCCTCAGGCATGCATAGTACGTACAGACCTATAACTCCCATGCCTTTGTTCTGCATCTCAGCCATGAGGCTTTCTACTCACCTCTCTGATCAAATAGTGAGACCCTGAGAACAATTATGCTCATTTCTGTAAAAGTTTATATGCTGTCATGTTTGCCAACAATGACTGCACTTATACCAAAGAAAAATGCCAATTGGTAGCTTCTGCCTTTATATACCTCCTACTATACTGACTCAGGGCCACCTCCTTAGACATGTAGTAATAAGAGGGCATGAAAAAATATAAAAATTAAGAAAAGGTACTCTGAAAATTTAAGCCTAACAAAAAGATAATTTTCTAGAATACTTAAAGATATTTGTTCCAGAAAAAATTAAAATTTCCTGGTGATGTTTACCAGTTTCCCCTCTTCGGTGTTCTTTTTCACATAATAATAATTTCCCATATTGCACTAGCAATTAGTTGTCCATTTGCCTTGGCAGTTACACACTCATTTAAATACATTTATTAACACTTATTATAGCAGAAAAATATTAAAAGTAGGAACTATTGTTCTTTACTTCTGGTGAAGATACAATTTCTTTATATTTTATTAATATTAGCATTCTATGCAATTATAAAACATAAGGAGCTAAATTAGCAGACATTTTTCATCATTTTAACTTTTATTTGCTTTCTATTGTTTTGTTCATTCATTATTTTCTAAGTTTACCATAATGTTCAACCCCAAAGGATTTCTTTGATAAATTGTAAATATCATTATGTTAAAATAGCTAAACAAATATATTTACGTATTTTCATAACGGAATTCTGAATTATTAAGCAAGTTGAGTTTTTACCTTTGCCTTGCATGTATGGACATTGCTACAGATTTTTATGCAAATAATGCCATCTAGATTAAAATATTGAAAATATCTTGAAACACACCCAGCTCATATTGAGCAAGAGACACAAATATACTCCCGCATGTTCACAAAGGGCAGCAAGGCTCTTTAGAGACAGCAAAGCTATGTGTTGTAGTAAAACCACCCCTGAAAATGATTTTGTCCACAGTGAATGAGTGTTGCAATGTGATATAGCCAGAGCTGGTTGCTACAGACAACTAAAGAATACTACCCTCAATATATTAAATAAAAAATAAAAATAAAAAAAGAATACCACCCTCTAATATGTTAATATAAATACTGTCTTCTCAACTATGTTTTTTTGAACTGAAAAAATGTTCCCTTGCCTTCCTAAAATGTTGTTTCTACTTCAGTGGAAAGCAGTTTAATCTAACTGCTATCATATCCAGGAAAGAGAAAAGAATTCTAAAATGATAAATATATGTGTATTTTTGTTCTCAGAAATACAAGTTAAACATTTCCATTACAATGGAAGGGAAGGCTAACATTCTTCTATCTAAGAGAAAATACTGATGCAGAAGTTGTTGGTTAGCAGTAAATATTAGGAAAGCAATATTTGAATATATTCAATAAATATGTGTTGTTCTTTTTAAAGGAGTATATTAAATTATATCTTGAAATTATTAATTTTGTTAATGGCATAAGTATCATCAAGCTGAGTCAGTAATGTGTAATAATTACACACTATTTTTAACATAATTCTGTGACGTGAATGTCTCATATTTTATAAACATAAAAAAATTAAGATATAAAACATTGAATTATGTTTTGATTATAGTTTTAAATGTCAGATGTGCATTTGAGGAGTCAATAATATGCTTCCATATGTGTCATAATTACCGTTTCTGAAAAAAAGTCATAGAGATTAGTTAAAATGTAAAGGGAGAATAGCAGAGCATAGAAACACTGGAGAAAAAAACAACAATTGTTTCATTAAATATTTGTTAATATTCTTCCTGTTGATTTAAAAGAATGAACGCCTATACACCTGAAGTTTAAGTTTATTGTTATCTTTTCAACTTCCTAAAGAGTGTCCACCTGGTGTAAAAACAGTTCTGATTATATAAAAAGTACCATAGCTCAGAATGCTGCAGCCTTCTGCAGCTGCAAAGGCCTTCTGTTTGGTTGGAACTGTTCACCATCTCCCACCCTGTCCAGCCACACAGCCTCCCCTTCACCACGCCCCCACTTCGTATAGGCTTCATGTGGCTTATTTCTCCCACAGAGAAGACCTGTTACCCTCCTTGGCTTGGCATCACATTTTTGGTCATCCTTGTACAAGCTTGGTGGGTGAAATACAAGTATGACTGAATTAATTTCCATCAGTTGGTCATATTTTACTTTCAAGAAAAAGTAAGTAGAAACAGTTTAATATTAATAGCTTTGTTTACAAAGCAAAAATAGAGAGAGCTATATCATAAATACACCCAGAAACTAGTGAGATAACTCAGCAGGTAAAAGGCTTGTGTTAGAGGCCTTAAAACCTGAATTGATGCCCAGAGACCTTGCAGTATAGCTCCATGCACAACCATCCACCTGTAGTCCCAGCGTTCCTTAAATGAGATGGAGAGGTAGACAAAATGGCCTTTAGTGTACAGAGTGGCAGAATGAACAACAGAGAACTTGCCTCTACCAGGTAGAAGGAGAGAATTTCCTCACGAAATTGGTACTCTGACCTACTTTTTGTTGTGGTGAATGTACCCATAATGACATACACACATCACGCACATGCCCCAATAAATAATTTTTAACACTCCAGCTTCTTTCATGTTCACACTGTTTGCTTATATATTTTTCTTCAGCCTCTCTGTATTTATGGTGTCATAACTATAATCAATGAGATATGCTACCCAGACACAGAGATTAATGTATAAAATAAGAAACAAGTTTTGTCCCTGCAGAGTTTCCTATAGTAAAGCAAAACAATAATAAAATGTCAATATTTACATATTTAAAATTTATGATTCAAAAAAGCGTAGCGATTGCTACAACCACGTGATTTTTTTTTCCTGTATTTCTGTACTATGTGTGAGCACATGAAACAAGATCTGAGTGAAATATCCAAAGACATCTGCTGGGTACCCAGTCAACTTGACTGTGTGCATCATATTAGCATATTTTCTTATGCCTAAATAGGCTCAATTTTTATTACCTTTTTGAATTTCATATTTCATATCCTGTCACCACTAAGGCTATTTCAAGAAACCAGATTGTTTACCACAGCTTTGCTATTACCAGCGTCAGCGTGCTCCTGCAGTACTGGTATCTCTCTGCCCTCACCAAATCCCTCTGATTCCCATACCCAGATTTGTTTCATGAGCAGTAGACTGTGTCATTAGATATGACTCATCGGTTGCGGCATGACCACATCAATTCCAGCCCAGTGTCTTTAGTTCTCATTTAAATACAATTTTTTTTCTTTATTGCCAAGCTCTCAAATATGTTTTACTCACTGAGCTCCGTAATAAAAGGTGAAGCCAAGTCTGCATTCAGTGGTAAACTTTTTTAAAGTGTTGTAGGTTGTACTATTTAACTTCTTGCCTACATTTTGCCCCTCTTGTTGAGAAATATAACAAGTACGGTGTCATAAATGCAGACCACACACGTCAACAATCAGTGATGGTTATTCTGCGAAACAAAAGACAAAAACAACTACAAAACAGCAACAGCAACAGCTAAACCAAATGAGAAAAAAGGCAGTACCTTGATAATTGCATCAAGTTGGTTTTATATATTAATTGATTTCCCAGGCCTCTTATAGTTCCTGTAGAAAACATAGGTCCTGACAGTAATGTTCTCACTCTATGTTTGAATTTCAACTTTATGAAGTGAAAAGTAACCATCTATTATTTCACTGTTATAATAGAATATCTTCATTTTTTAGTAAATCAACTAGGTCTCATTGTTTATAGTCTCTTTTAATATTATTCATTTAACTACTATCTCTCAAGCTTATTATAACTTCTGTCAAATTTTAATTAATATTTTACCTACCCCATTGATCTTTAACAACACTGTCAAATTCCAATTCCTCATAAGTCTGTGTTATGTTCGTGACTTCTGTATCTTATTTTACACAAACCTAGACTAATGTCACAAAATAAAAATAAATGAATTCAAAACATTTTCAAAAAGATTAAGCATCTAAATACTCAAAATTTGTTAGATTTTATTGTATTGACTGAGACAACTTCCTCATCATTAAAAAAAATTTAAATAAAAGGACAATTAAATTATTTGCTAACATACACTTTGGCTCCATAAAGGAGGCATATGTACATAATGCTACGATGACAAGTCAGCAAGGGAGACAATCAACTTCTCTGATTGGATTTCAGGCTCACGGGGAGAAATTCACATCAGGTACTATAAGCAAGTTCAAAAGACTATAAAGGTTGAAAAGATATTGGGTTGGTTGGAAAACTACGGTTGTCGCTTTGTTAAAAAGGACATGCTGAATATACATCAATTTTCTTTTGAAATATGGTAATTATTTTGTATCTGTATATTCGTGCTGCCAGAAGCTTATGTCAGAGAAGCTCTTTTTCACTTTGTCCATGGTAACTTCTGTGAATAACATCTGGTCAAATTACTGAGATGTTTGACTACACAGTCAAAAATGAACCATCTCTACAACCCACTTCAGGGTCCAGGGAATACTGAAGAAAAAAGAACAGAAACCATGTAAGAGACAGAAGGAAAGTAGAAAAGTCTAACTCTGTCTTAGAGGACAACATCACTTCAACACTCACGATCTCAAATAATGATTTTGACACAAGACTTGGGAACAAATTGGAGCCTGTGAATATTTTGGCATAGATTGTGGGGAGGGGTCCATTGAGAGTCACACTTCACAAAGAAATTATTGACATATAACAGTGTAACAGGCTCTTAGAGCTTAGTAGGACAACAGAACTCATACAATGATGGAAAGAACATTCAGACCTTGGCATCCAGGTATTGGCAGCAATACTCACCAAAATGAGAACAATAAGAGCAAATCAAGTAGACCTAACACATCCAAGTCTGTAGTTCTGGGAAAGTTATTACATGTATTTGCTTTTTGGCTTCCATAGTTCCACATCTGATTAATTGTTCTTGCTAACTGAGGCATCTCAAACCAGGCTGTGATTTCTGCGGTTACATGCCCACCCTCCGAAAGGTTTGGTACTGTACTCAGGTGCTGAACACTCACTCAGTGTACTCACTGGCTAGCTAACAGACTTTCTATTGGCTTAAACCAGGTCCAAGATGTTGGCTCTGGTCGACACTTCAAAACAAAGGTAATAAAAAGGGAGTCCTGAGATCTTATGACTCCAATTGTATCTATGCAAAGTTAACTGTCACTGGAGGAAAAAGAGAAATTTTTCTCATTGGTAAAAAGCTTATATTATTACAAATAACCTTTCAATCTAGCCCCATTTAAGATTTCATACAACTCAGTGAGCCTATCTTCCCAGAAACCAATAATTAAAAAGAAAAAAAGTAATAAAAAGAAGAAATGGCAAGAAAGAGGAATGGAACCAACAGTAATTGGAGGGGAATCAAGGGAAGTAATAGGAAGTTGAATATGATAAAACACATCATATACTTACAAATCTTTCATAATAAAACTCATTATAATTAATATGCCAATTAAAATGATGAATAAAAATATGTTCTAGTTATAAATCTGTATTAACAATTTCAAAAGTTTTGGTGACAAATCACTGTTAGACATAATTTATGTGTTTTTTAGATGAAAAGAAAACTTCTTCATCTGGGAGATGAACAAACGCTTCTTTCAAATGTCACTCAATAAAATATCATGTTAGCCATTTCATGGTTCTTTAAAATGTGCTTGAGAAATGTCTTAATCGCTTGAAAAGTTAGTAGTTCCCATTACTTTTAGGCATAGTGATTTTAATAAGTGGACATTTTATGTTTTAATTTCAGGAAACAGAATATTTATTTCATACTCTAATATACATATACTTGTATGTATATATGTATATTACGTATACAAACTGTTCAAGCATCTCTACTCCTTAAAATTTGGAAAAGAATGCCCTTTCTTTCCTTTGGTTGTCTTTACTTTGCTTGCATGTTCTCCTGCTAAGTGATTACTTTTGCTGACCACTGTGTCATTTGAATCTTGGAAACAAGAGTAATGAACGCAGAGAGAAATTTCTATCTTAATTGACAGTGAGTGATGCATTTCCACTCAAACTGTTGGTTCTCATTAAACCTTCATTTTCTGAAAAGTCCATTCCTCATAGTTGAATTTCATCCACTGTTCTTAGAAGACACAAACAGTTCCCAGCTGTTTCTCTTCTATCACCTTTCATAAAAGTTCTGTATTAGCCAAACTGGAACATCATTTTTTCCTTAAAGTTTAGAAAAGTAAAACCCAAAGTCAAATATTTAATTTGCTAATTAAAAAATTTTAAAACATTCCAAACATTTTCATTTTATAACTTTTCTCACAATATGTAGTACTTTTTCTATTTTTTTTTTCAGTTCATACTTTCTCAAATAAATAGGTACTCATGAACTTCCACAAAAACTAGAACATGATCTCGAGTGTCCTTGTATTTCATGATAGGTGTGTCCAGGATATGGTTTGTATGTGTAAACAGTATGATGGTAATGTGATACCCAGGGTAACAGTGCTAAAGTGGTGGGATGGTATATCATAAGGTGATTTGTCATTGAGGTGCAAATTTTGGAATGAAGTAAAGTGGTCTCATTGGATACACATAGAAAATTTGAGTTTTGAACTTCTCTTGCTTCCTGCCTTCCTAGATATTCTTTCCTCTCAGAACTCACTCTGAAAGTGAGACATTTCAAAGCTTTCATACATACAGAAGCCAGAAAAATTAATAAAGCAACTAGCAGTATTGTGGTGTTTATATTAGAGACTTTTCCATTGCAGTGATAAAATACCATGACAAAAGCAATATTTAGAAGGAAGTATTTAATTGATCTGCAGTTACAGATGATTAAGACTCTGTCACTGTGTGTCATCAAGAAAGGATGGCAGCTGGAGCTGGTGGCTAAGAGCATCCATCCTTAATCTCAAGCACCATATATAGAGTCACCTTAGAACAGTATGAGTGTTTAAGCACTCAAATCTGGTCTTAGTGATATTTTCTATAACAGGGGCATAACTCCTAGACATCCTCAAACAAGACAACTGCCTGGGGCCCAAGTATTCAGATTTCCAAAACCACTGGAGGCATTTCTCATCCAGAATCTCTAGAATTGTGAGCTAGTAGAAAGTCTTCATTTGTTAGCAAGCCAAAAGTACTCTGTGACAGAAAACCAAATTTATACATACCCAGATACCCACTAAGCCCAAACAGTCTATGCCTGAGAAGTGGAGCAAAGTTTCTCATGTGTGTACAAGCTGAGGACCCAAGCAATTGGATCCATTTACCAAGTCCAATTCATGTGAACATCATTTTTATTTACACTGCTTTTTAGATTTTCTTAAATGTGTATAGAATGAAATATCACATTCACCACCTGACTCTTCCCTCCAACTCAATAGAATAAAATTGGGGGTTCAGATGTAACTCCAGATAATTACACTTAACTCATTTTTGACAAAGATACCAAAAATATATGTGATAGTTTATAAAATAATAACCCATATAGATTCATATATTTGAGTGCACTGCTCCCAGCCTCTGGGAGAACTTGGGAAGCTTTAGACAGTGTGGCCTTTTTGGAGTAGGTGCGACACTAGTGCTGATTTTGTGGGTTTTCAAATGCTACAAAAGTTTCAGCGAAATGTCTATGCCTCTTACATGTGTCTTAAGACATAAGATCTCAGCTATGGCTCCCCTGTTATACCTGCCTACCTGTGCTCTCACTATGATTCCTTGGACTCTGAACCCTGAATTAAGCACTTCACAAAAGGAAAGACAGTGAACTGAAGTAGAACAAGTCTATAAACTGTCAAATTCCAAGTGGCATACTTCTGCAAGGTAGGCCTAAACATTCTTAGACAGAACCATAAACTTGTAACCGGGTATTCCAATATCTGAGCCCGTATGGGACCTTCTCACTTAAATTGCTATACTGTGATGATGTGGCTTATGTTGTATCATTTTGCATAAGCAAATTTTTTTTAAATTAAAGTACTTTTTCAGAGTCTTAAATCTGTATCACAAAAAAAGAGAGATTTGCTTGTGCCAAGAAGAGGGGAAGAGAAACAGTGGCAATTACGTTCTAAATGGCACTGAGAGTAACAAAACAAGTGTACTTGCAGAAACAATTATTCTCGGTCCCCTACTCCTCAATACCCTCGACTCACTGCCACAAGTTCGATTCTTCTAACTTCATTACCCTGCAACACTCACTGTTATGTTTCCACTTAACTCATGCTTAACAATACTTTCAGAAAGTTGCTTGGCAGGCAATCAAAGTGGAGGACAATAACCACCCCTTCATTAATCTAACCTTTCTTTGTATTAACTTTATGAAAGTAACTTTCATTTCTTATCTGATACAGTGAAAAGGCTTTTTTATTTTCTAGATCACTTTCTTAGACTTTCAGTATTGTGTCATCAATGAAACCTACAGTTTCTTAACTTTACCCTATATATGACTCTCCACTGGTGACATTGAGAGTAAAAATAGAGGAAAACATGGCCCCACTACTCATGTCCCATAGTTTTTTGTCAATATTGTGCAGGTGTCTAAGGCATGCTTAGGAAATACATTATATAATTTATCACAAACAGTAGAACCAATCAAAGAATCCTCACTAAACACTTTATTCTGATCATTTCTCTAACCCTGTAAGCATAATATGCCAGAGTCTTGTACCATTTCTCAGCATGTAACCTTCATCAACTAATTCATATTCTAGATAAAACTTCTCTTCCCTAAATTCCTGTGTCTATGAATTCTTTCACCAAAAAGGACACTAAACTATATAGAAATGGGCCACACTTCTCTGCTTGACCTGATACAATTCAATCCCTGAAAGTGGAGTTAAACAACTACCCATAAAGCTTATATCTGCAATCATATTGATTTGTATTGTATTAATATATATCAAACAATGATAGATATCTCTTGATTTTGGTCAAAATTTCAGATCTATCTTCTCATTAGAAAAGAGTGGTTACTCAAGATACAGTCATTTTATCAAGACAAAACTAAAATGGAAATTCCATGAATCTCAATGTGAAATAGAATTAAAATCTTTAGAAGTACTAGATGTTCAAATACCACAGATTCAATGTGTCAATTATTAAACTCTTTTCATACAAAAATCTCAATGGCATTAAATTAATATTAAATTTTATTTTTTAATCACATTTATGTACCATGATGTTCAATAAAAACGGCCCCAGGTTTATAATCACCTCTTGATACATACATTTAATTAGTATCAACAGGAAGAATACTCCTAAAGCTGCTATCCTTTTATTTCTGCCATCAGATTCCTAAACTGCAAAATCTATGAAGAGTTTATGTCCAATATGAGAATGTCAGGATCTGTGTGGCTTTTATTCTTCTGTGGATGTTTAGCAGTTGATTGATTTTTTTCCCTTGAAGCTATGATATAAATATAACAGTTTCATCTAATTAGTGACATGAGATAGCTTTTGCTTTACTATATGTCCCTTCCCTTTCCCTTCACTCTCTCTCAATCAAGAATGTATTATTCAAGGCTAGAGGTGGCTCAACTAAAGTCTCACAGACCCTCTGAGCTGGGAACAAATCCTTTCTTGTGTTTGTCCCCTCTTCTCAGACAAATTTCTTAGTATTCCTGTTGTGATTTTTTTTCTCATTTGCAATAGTTGTAGAAAAATAATAGGATATGCTTTTAGAAATTTTGGCAGTAATTATTGATTTTTAAAATAAATTTTTCTTTAATAAACTGCAAGTAAATGTACTATATTACCTAGATATACCCTTTCTTGGTATACGGCCATAGGTGTTGACACACTATCCCATTGGCAATATTCATTGCTCCCCAACTAACAGTTGCTAGGAATGGAAACAACCTAAATGTTTTCAACAATTGAATGGGTAACAGAAATGTGGCGGTACATACGCAGTATAAAATACTATTTAACTACAAAGAAAAATAAAATCATTAAGTAGTCAGGTGAATGGATGGACTAACAACACTTACATTGAATGAGATAGCCCAGACCTAGGAAGGAAAATGCCACATGTTTTCTCTTGTTTATGTTAGCTAGTCCCAAGTTCTGAGATGTGAATATACACCCCCAGTGAATATAATAACCCAGAAACAAGATCAGTGTTTCTTTCATCTCTCTTCATAGAAGGCTCCCTTTTAAAGGAGATAGAGATTGTCACAGAAATCTACACTTTTACACAATGTAGAGATCAATGGGTAGTGGGCAACCTATTCCCAATGAATACATCTAGGTTACAGATCCTGCATCTATAGGTTATAGATAAAAATGTCTTGGAAAGGTTAGTGAAAAGCTTTTAAGAGCCAGAATACTAGGAAGCCTACTGAATAAACAAACCAGAGGAGAACAGTAGCAACATCAGTGGACACAGTAACATGGAAGGGAGGAGATTTTGCCAGATCTCACCCTTAAACAAAGAACTATAGACAACTAGTAAGATCTGGCAGAAGAACTAGCCTCTTCCAGGGGTGAGCCCCTTCATTAGCATCCAATACAAAGTGGTCATCCCTGAAATTGTTATACTGAAACAACAAAAGTGAAAGAAGGAGGTTGTATTTAGATATAGATGTGTGATAAATATAGAACATGTAACAAATAAATGTTTCTAAGTATAAAATAATAGCAAATATGAGGCTCTATTGCTGCCCCATGTCCCTCAGGATAGCCAGGCCTCTTGTGAATGGTATGGTACTGGCCAGGGCTGGGAGGATGTGGCCAAGGTCCTTGGAGCAAGATTTGTGTGGCCTTGAGCCATTGGCCTGGGCAGGGGTGTTGGAAAGGGCTTCATCTGCACGTATTCAGGGGCTTTAAAACCCAGTAGGGGAAATTTTATAAGGCAAAGCAAGGAGTGAAGCTGATAACTGTCAGGGTAATAAATTCTTGACAGTGGAGTAGCCGGCTTTTTGGCCCAGGTTTGGGAGTGGAGAGGTAGCCAACTCATGCTATCCTACATTAGAGGTTTCTTGGGTTGACTCTTCCTCAACCTTTCCTCCTTAACCCTGCACTCTTATGGTCCCACACTCTATAACCAAATTAAGAAATGTTTTCTACTTTTTTATAGTGTTAGAAAAAACAGTATTGCTAATGATTAAACTAAAATTTCTCTCCTGAAAAATCCTGCAAATTTGCCATATGTACATTATTGCACTTAATAGCTAAGACTGCATTATTTTGAAATACATGTTTAATATTTATTCAAATGTACCATATGGTTCAGTAAAAAGCAGAAGTTCTAAATTTTTTGAAAGGCTGAAGTAATAAATTTTATGGCATAAATAGTGAAGGACAACTCAAAATAACCAAATATTTTTACAGCAGTCAATATGTTGGTAAAAAAGTTGTGAATCAAGAACTTATTTGGAAACCAGAAAATATTTTAAATGGTAGAAATAAGGAGATAATACATTGAACAGAATAAAAGTATTACCTTATTAATTAAATCAGAATGAGAGAAAATTAGGTAATGTCAGATCAAAATATCCATGCCTACTGGCAAAAACAGAAATGTCACCTTATTTACACTAATGTAAACCAAATGAAGTAAAATGACAAAAATAGAAGCAACAGATTAACAAAATATAAGAAGAAACTGATGCCTTAAAAATTAAAGCTAAGGAGTTAAGAAAAACAGTAGTCATTTTAAAATGTTGAGATTGATGAAATACAAAATTTTGAAAGAAATATGACCATATATCAAAGCAATAAAAATAGAGAATATAACTACTAATACTATATCATTAATAAACTCAAAGCCTGAAAACTGCACATTGTCCTGCAACTTAAACCCCAGAAAGAGACTTCCAGAGTCTGTCCATCTGAGGATGTCACCTGGGGACAGTGAGACATTCTGTGACCCTGACTATAGGTATCCACAGCCAGAGTTTTCTCATTTACCTGCTGCTACCCATAAACCCATCAAGACACCAGGAGAAATTACGTTGTCCTGTGTCTTTATCTCCAACCTCTACCCCATCTTTTGTGATTAGAAAGGTTTTAAGACAATATGAAAGAATGATTGTAAGTGCTAGAGGTGGTATATGACTTCAACAAAACAGTATTTTCTGCACATAACAAAGCCATTATTATACATATGAACTCACAGCCCTGAGAGGGCATGCGCAAGACCTGTGCAAACTCATGCCAAGCAGAATTCTAGCACAGAGAAAAGAGGTGCCCATGAAGATCTACTGCTACTTGAAAAGATGTTGACAGCTGATGGGAGAGAGTCTTTTTTTGCATTTATTATTTCATAATTTATTCAGATTATATATAGATTATTATCTCCTCACGTGCATCTTCCCATTACCACCTCTCACTTCATCTTTCACCCTATTCCCCTCCCCTAACTTCTGACAGAAGGGACTCTCCTCCCCCACCATATACCCACCGCCTATCAGGTCTGGTCCTGGCAGCATGCTTCCACTTCCTCTGTGTGCCACTGGACCTCCGCACCAAGGAGAAGTGATCAAATTGGGGGCACCAGACTTCATGTGAGAGGTAGTCTCTGCTCTCCCCACAATCATGGGGAATGAGCTGTCAATTGGCTAGGTCTGCACAAGGGGTCTAGGTTAACTGTATACATTGTCCATCTTTTTTAAGATTATGTCCTCTGATAGGTCTATCACGCTAAGTGAATTGCCTTCATATCCAATGCCTCTCAAATTGTACTCAATGGTTCAAAAATATAAAAGAAACAAAGTCAGCAATGTAGGGATAGAGATGAGTTAGGATCTACGATGAGTAAGGAGAACGGTTAAGTATGATTTAACACACTATATGAAATTTTAAAATAATTAATAAAAATACTATATAAAAAGAAACTCAGAATCTCTAACATACGTTCACCTATACACTTGACAACAAAGGTCAAAAGAGAGGAAAAAATTATTGAAAAATCACATTTATATTTTTAAAAATTACACAGGAAGGCAGGAAATCTGTAATACTCATAACTATTTTAACAATAAACTAAACATAGTGACTTTTTACTATATACATACAAAAATTTTTGGCCCAGAAGATCCCTCTGGGTGAATTGAAGAAAGAAGCAAAGGTGACTTATGTGTCCTTATATATTTGGAAATAAAAGAGCAATATCTTCTTTTTCCCAGATCCAGCTATTTCACGACTTTACCATAAATTCTTAATATAAAAATCATGGAATTCTCCTTTGTCTTCTTCAATCATTGCCAGGTCATTTTGTTGAATATATAATATTCTTCACTGATTTCTATGCTATTCAATACTTAAAAGCCATCACTCCAATTTCTTATTTTTAATCTTTTACAGTTTTTCTTTCTTCCTTACTCCCTCACCCTTGCTGCACGGTTTCCCACTATAGCCTTGACTATCCTAGACCTAGCTCTGTCGAACAGACTGTCCTTGACCTCACAGATATCCGCCTGTCTCTGTCTCCTAAGTGCTGGTATTAAGGGTGTGCTGCCACAAATTGTCTATAAAATTTCTCTGTTTACTATTGTGTATGTGTGCATGCATGCCCACACATGTGTGCATCTTGGTCCCTGTGTGGAAAAATGTGTTCTATAGGACAGGGGGCAATGTTATGGAACAATTTTCTCTTCTTTCCCCTTTATGTGCCTTCTATGAATGAACTCAGGCTTGTAAAGAAAGTGGTCTAACTTGTTGAGCTATTCCGTTGGCACTTAAAGGAATTTTACATGTTTGTGATATGGATGCCTTCGTTCTATGCATATAATTCATATATAATTTCTCTTCACATGGTGTCTTAAAGATATACTAAGTTTGGTTAATACATTTAAATACAGGGTTCAGGCTACCTACCCAAATATGCCAACTCTTCCACATTACATTCAACCACTGATATTTTTCTCTGCACCTGTCCCTTCTTTTGGAAACGTTTTCATTCAGATTTTTGAACTTTTCATCACAGCATTTCAGTTAGGTTCTTCTTCAGTATTTATGATTTCATTTTCACACTACATATTGACGTCCTCATTTTATTCACTTCTTTATGCTCACTCTTTTTTGTGAATATATTTGTAACTATTTCTTTTCATTCTTAGTCTGGAATTTTATTTGAAAATATCTTATTTCAGATCATGACTTAATATTAGTGGTTAAGAAAACAAGATCTCTTGGCTTTACATTGTTACGTGCTACTTGTGTTTTTACATTGATATTTACATGATATCTCATGTAACGTTTCCTCTATTAGTGGAAGTACCTACATTGTTATATGGATCTAAGTAGTAGTATGGCTGTGGTGTAATTTTCCACTTGTTGAGTTAGTGTTTAGGGTATTAGGTTCACTCACAGTTCTCTCCTGTATTACAGATAACCACACTAGGAACTACACAAAGATAGAGCTTGCATTTACAGCATTACCTATACTATCTTTCCCATTTCTTCCTCAGTTCCTAAAAGACTGTTCCTTTACCATGGCTTTATCTGTCATGGAAAGTCACATTTGTGGTTCTTTGACTGCTGAAGACTGTTCTGTCTTGATCTGGCTATAGCACTGGCTCTAAATATTTTTCCAATTGTGCCTCTGGCTGTAATTTCATATTTTACCTTGGTTTCAGCTCTATATTAGGGTATTTTTTTCCCCTGGCTTGATGTCTGAAAATGTCTGTGTAAGTGGGTCTCTACCTTTTGGAATACATTTCTAGCCCTCTCACATTAATTCATCAATGTTTCCTCCAATCATTTTGTCTTGGCTTCTCTGGTTGTGTGACATTCACTTTTAGAGACAACTGCTGGTGATTCATAGAAAAGATACCTAAAAATATTCAGGGTTGGCTATGTAACTCAATTAGAAAAAACATGTAGTTGTAGGAGTCTGTTGTGGGACTAGGGACTGGGATTATTATATTCTAATTTTACATGAGACCAGTACAAGTTTACTTGGTTCACAGCCCATGGATGTGTGTGTGTGTGTGTGTGTGTGTGTGTGTGTGTTTAACATTAGTGTATCTATTTTATGTATCTGTGAGTTTGTCTGCATTAGTTTATATGTATCATGTCCCTGTAGGTGCCCATGGAGACCACAAGAGTGCTTCAGGTATGTTAAGACTGGAGATAAGTGTGGTTGTGAAATGCCATGTGGTTATTGAGAACCAAACCAGATGTACTGGGATAGCAGTAAGTTTTCTTAGCTATCCTCTATTTGTTCAGACATGGGCCATAATGCCTTTAAAGCCAAGATTAAAATAAAAAATATGTATTTATCCATATTTAATCTAGTTTTACTTAGGAAGCACTCATGTATTCTATATTAGTCTATTTCAATCAGATCTTCTGAAATTTTTCTAGAATCCATTATTTGTTGTAATATTCTGGTTGTTACATAAGACCTGAAAGAAATTATACTAATAAAATTTGTGTTTATGTGAAAAAAGCAATGCATTTTTATTAATGAATGAAAGTATATATATATATATATATATACATATATATATATACATATATAAATTGGAACAAAATAAGTACAAAATATAGTAAATATTTCAAGGAGTAAGAAAGTCACCCTCACTGTCATTTGAAGTCTTGGAAATTTTTCTGTACATACTAATTTGGTGTCTGTTTCCTTCTGGATGATATGGGTCATTCACCTGCTAGAGGTCATTGTCTGGTCATGGCATGTGATATTCTCCATCTTCCAAGGTGACACCAGCTTGTTGTGTTCTTCTCATTATTCAAATGATTCTGACCTCTACAGAGAACACCTCTGCTTTTAAGATCGATTTTGATTTTGTTAGGCCAAATAGATAATCTTTCTATGCTAACAGTATCTGGTTATTAACTAATTACAGGGGCAAAAGCTGTTTGTCATATAAAACTATATATTTAGGAAATTATCATCAAGGACAAAGGATAAAGGATACCCTAGAATTTAACATATTAGTATATGCCTTTGAGATCAGTAATGGAATAGTTTCAAAATTCTTCAAACTTGGGCTACATATTATATGTATCACAAAGCTGGAAGAGGAGGAGACAAAGATAGAGAATCTATAATTTGAGAACAAAACTACTTCAACTGATATAATTACCAGTCAGCAAAAATCCACTAATACATTTTAACATGTGAATAAATAAAGAACAAGTATAGATGGTGAAGCAACTTTATTCAAGTCAAATACATTGCAGAATTTAAAAGATATTTTTAAAATTATATTTTTATCATTTCTATCAAAAATTTCTATATATTTTCCAAGTAGAAATTTGTCTTATTACTTAGGCCTCTGAATAGACAAAGAAAGAAAGAAAGAAAGAAAGAAAGAAAGAAAGAAAGAAAGAAAAAGAAAAAGCCAGAAAGTTCAATCAATAAAGCAAATCTAAGCCAAATAGAACCATGAATATTTGACTGTAGACTACAGATGAAGTATTCACATTGCTATGGCTACATACAACTACTTTCCTGCGCTTTGGTAAAATGATGATGCAAATCCAGCATTCACTCAAACAGGATTAAGCTTCTAGCACTCAAGTTAGAAAGATCACATTAGTTAATAGGACCAGATTATATTTAAACAGGAATTCAATTACATGAAGTAATTCCATCTCGATTTGATTTCGCTGAATATACATATATAGTATGTATACATTTTTATATATGAATGCAAGTGTATATATCATATGCATGTATATTTATATTAAATGTATAATATGTATATATATGTAAAACATTCCATTTTATAAAGTTTTAATGATGCACAAAATTATATGTTCCTTATAAGTGAAAATACAAGATCATAATCTTTATTTATATTAAGTTTCAAGCAAAATTATTATGTATTTATAATTGAATATAATGGCTTTACAATATAGTGAAAACAAAACAAAAAAATCACGTGCAGCATACAGAAGAGAAAAGAAGAATTTTAATGCCTGAAGAAAACAGCTTCTAATGGTGGTGTGATCAAAAAAGGAAGAAAGGAAGAAAGGAAAGAAAAGTAAGAAAGAAGAAAGAGTGAGGACTTTATTAGAGAGGCCTCTATAAATTCATACAAAATCATACAACTTTGATTTAGATACATTCCTGAACTTGCTTAACTTAAAGTTCTCAGTTATAGACATACTCAGGTAGAGTCAGTGTTCAACAAAAAACATGGCAGGAAGGAGTGTTCCCATACATATTGGAGTGATCTTATAGGAATAAAGTGGAGGGGATTTGTCAGATACATTCAAACATCTGCTATAGATGTTCAACAGTAAAGACAATCTGTTGGTCACATCTGAAAACTAACATCAGTGACTAAAGACCATAGTTTCTAGAAGATATTAAATAAACCGTGAGCCAGGTAAATGTTATTTTATCATATTTTTATATAATAAATTGCATTACTTTACCCTTCCCTTTCTGCCTGCACAACCTCTTATGTATATCCATCCTTGTAGATGTTCAAACTCATGGCCTCCTTTAACGTTAATTGCTGATATATATTATATATATGCTATATATCATACATGTGCATACATATACATGCAAAGCCCTAAATAAACTCTACTAGGGCTGCATAATATTGCTTGTATGTAGATTTCCAGGTCAAATTTTAGACACGGTATGATGGTCAGTTTTTTATTGTCAATTTAATACAACCTAGCGTCACATGGGATTGGGGGTTTTGCTTGTTTATTTGGTTTGCGTTTTTGTTTGTTGTTTTTTCCTTAGGTTTTTTTTTTTTTTTTTTTTTTTTTTCAAGATGCTGTATCTCTGAAACATCCTTCTTGTACTAAAACTGGCTGTGAGCTCACAGAGATATGTCTGCCTCTGCTTTCTGGGAGCTGGTATTAAAGGCTTGTGCCACCATGCCCAGGCGGGAAGTGAGTTTCAAAGAAGGATTATCAGGTTGCCTCGTGGCCATGTTTGCATGGTAGTGTCTCAGTTGTCTTCATTGATGAAAGAAGACACAGGCTGAAGGTACACAGTAACATTCTTGGTTTGGTTGTTTGGTTGGTTGGTTTTGGTTTCTCAAGACATGGAGTCTCTGTGTGTAGCCTTAGCTGTCCTGTACTTGCTTTGTAGAGCAAGCTGGCCTCAAACTCACAGAGAACCTTCTGCATCTTCCTCTGCCTCCCTGAGTGCTGGGATTGTAGGAACCAGGCCCAACTGGGCTGCCTGCCTGTCTTGCTTTTTCATGTCCTGTTTCTAGCAGCTTCTATGTCTGTGTTTATCTTGGTTAGCTATTCGCGTTTACTGCTCTGAGAACGCGCCCCTCCCTTCCTCGAGACTTTTCCTCCTGTGTGCGATTACCTCTTGAGGGATTTCACCTGGGAGGAGGATTCCTGTTTGGCTGCCTATAAGAAGGCTCTTTGGAACTCGAAACGAGAATAATAAACCGCTGCCGCGGCTGCTGCTGCGGCGGCTGCTCTCTTAGCACTAAGGACCCTCTGTGTTATTGTGTGTGTGTGTGTGCGTGCGTGCGTGCGTGTGTGTGTGTGTGTGTGTGTGTGTGTGTGTGTGTGTGAGTATGAGTTAAATAAGCAGTCCCTCGCCCTCAACTCGGTACTGTGGTGGCACAGGCACCACAGGGATTAAAGCACGTGCCACCACATATGGCAAATATTTTTATTTTTATTTGTTTATAACATTAGGAGGAACTGGTACCCTCAAAGAAGAGAAGAAAATTTACATTTTTAACAAATCTTTCTAACTTAATTCAACTTTTCCACAATAATGATACAGATATTAAGATATATTTTAAAACAAATTATACCTCATAAAAATAGTTTAGAACTTTTATTATTTAAGACTAACTATTCAATCATCTGTATTTAATTTTTAAATTAAACATTAGTTTAAAATGTTAAGAAATGATTATTTGTAATTTTAAAAATTGCCATTTCTACCTAAACAAAGCAACCATTTTAAAGAATTAATTGACACAAAAATAGAAAAAAGAATTACTTGACTATACTTTATATCCAGCAGACTTCTGATAGACAGTGTATATTATAGATCAGAAAGTGGCAAGTTTGCATCACTGTGGTTTGATTTTTGATATAATAGTCAAAGTTGTGCAGTTTTGCATGTTTTTTCCCTGAATTCTACCTCAATCTTGAGAAGCTATAAAGAGAGGGAGCAAATACAATGTGATTCCTGTCACATATTTAAGAAGTTACATATCTATTAAAATGTGAAGTAGCACAGATATGACAACTAAAATGTGTTTTCATATGTAGAAATGTTCTGTAAATTATGTTTCTTGTTTTGCATTACACTGATAATAAAACAATAAAAATGTTGTACTATTTTTCATCTAATAAACAGTAGACATAAGTGATCCAAGCACAAGACCAATGAAATTCAGCACATTTTGTTTAAGAAACATATTAGGTAAGAGAGAAGTCAAGAATGAAGACACTGAGGGTGGAAAGACTTTACTAGGGAGCAGGGGGTGGTGAATAAAAAGATGACAAGGTGGAACAAAATGAATGTTGTACAAATAAAGTCATAAGGAAACCCATTATTTTTGATCTAATTACAAATAAGAAAGGTAAAAGGGAGATATCCTGCATATACAGTTAGAATAGCACCTTACTAAACACAATTCTAAGTTCCAGGTATACTATAGCCTGATAAGAGCTGTTGGACAAGAGGCCTGAGATGCCCATACAGTAAGCCGGATTACTGCTCATCTTCCTGGTTGGTCAAAGAAGAAATTTATTTCACAAAACTATCTGGAAACAGGGTGGAAACTCATTTTGGCAGACTTCTGAATTGTTTTTTAATGGGTTATATTTTAAAAATCCCCAAACAGTCTGTTTTTACAGCTAACATATTCAGTTCTTTATTGTTCATGGACACTGAAAGCCCATGTGATTCTGACTCCTCAGACACCTGTGTAGTAGGAGTGTGAATTTGTGCTACTTTATTATTCTTCCTATGACAAGAAGTCTCAATTTATTTGCCTTTAAATAAACTTTTTAGTTATAAATAAATGTATTATCGCTCTTAAGAACACATACTCACAGACCTAGATATTTGAAAGTCAAAACCCAGGCATATACAGATTTGAAATATGATGCCTTGTGGCTGTGTAGTCATGTGCTAAAGAGAAGTGAGATGCCAGCTACATTCTCATATGGCAGAAGAGATAAACGACCTGCTGGAATGTAATGTAGTACTTCTTTAGAAAACATTAATTCCAGTAATATGGTCAGATCTTTCATTACTTATACACTAAAAAATCAACAAATATGGACATTAACAGATTCTGGTTCAAGCTGCTACAATTAGTCCATGAAAGTATTTCATTGGCTCAATAATCATGTGTTCTGTGTATAATAATGTAAAACATATGTAAGGGAATACTAGTACGCCCATAATCATACATGTACTGCTGTAATTCTCTTTTTTGTTTGTTTGTTCATTTGGTTTGGTTTGGTTTGGTTTTTTGAGACAGGGTTTCTTTGTGTAATAGTCCTGTCTGTCCTGGAAATCGCTTTGTAAACCAGGCTGGCCATGAACTCACAATGATCCATCTGCCTCTGCTTCCTGAGTGCTGGGATTAAAGGTGTGCATCATCACTCCTGGCTCATAATTCTCTCTTTTGCTTTTAAATAAAAAAAGAATATAGAAAGTATTTCCTTTTTTAAAAGATTTACTATTAAATTTTATTCACATTACATCCCGATAGGTATCCCACCGATCCCATCTTCTCATTCCCACCATCCCTCCATCTTCCACACTATTTTCCTCCCATAGACAGTGCCCTCCTCAACCACCATCTGACCACAGCCTATCAAGTCTCATCGGATAGCCTGAATCCTCTTCCTTTGTGTGCCAGCAAGGCATCTCCAGCAATATGCAGTACCCACTTCAGTCCAGATATGCCAGCCTTGATGGCTTCCTCCTGGAACTCCTGCCTCCTCTTGATTCTTCCACTCCACCATTCTGTCACAGGACTCATAGTTCTCTGCCCAGAGCCTGGCTGCAATTTGTTTCAATCCTCCCTCAGGATGGAATCTCTCAGAGGACATCTAAGTTGGGCTAATATTCACATATAAGGGAGTATATACCATGCCTGTCTTTCTAGGTCTGGGTTACCTCACTCAAGATGATTGTTTCTAGTTCCAGCTATTTCCTGCAAATTTCAAGATTTCCTTGTTTTTAATAGCTGAATAGTATTCCATTGTATAAATATACCACAATTTCATTATTCATTCTTCTGTTGAGGGATGTTGAGGTTGTTTCCACCAAAGAACTCCTACAGCTGATAAACACTTTCAATAAAATGGCCATATACAAGATTAATTAAAACAAAGCAAAGCAAAACAAAACAGTAGCTCTCCTTTATACAAATGACAAATGTGTTGAGAAAGAAATTAGGGAAACTACACCCTTTACAATAGTCACAAATAATATAAAGAAAGTGTCTTGGTGTAACTCTAATCAAGCAAATGGGAGATGTGTATAAAAACAAATCATGTCTCTGAAGAAAGAAATTGAGGAAGATATCAGAAAATGGAAATATTTCCCATGGTCATGGATTAGGAGGATCAACATAATAAAAATGGCCATCTTACCAAAAGCAACTTACAGGTTCAATGCAATCCCTATCAAAATGTTTCTTTACAGATGTTGAAAGAACAATTTTCAAATTCATATGGATAAACAAATACCCAGAATAGCTAAAACAATCCTGAAAAATAAATGACCTAGAAGAATCTCCATTCCTGATTTCAAGCTGTAGTATAGAGCAACAGTAATAAAAACGGCATGGTACTGGCATAGAAATAGGTTGGTTGCACAATGAATTGAATTGAAGACCCAGAAATAAACCCACTCTCCTATGGACACTCTTTGACAAAGAAGCCAAAACCACACAGTGGAAAAAAGATAGCATCTTCAACAAATGGTCCTGGTCTAACTGGATGTCTACATGTAGAAAAATGTCAGTAGATACATATTTATCTCCTACACAAAACTAAAGTCCAAGTGGATTATAGACCTCCACATAAAAACAGACACACTAAATCTGTTAGGAGAAAAGTTGAGGAAGAGCCTTGAGCTCATTGGCACAGGAGAAAATTCCTGAACAGAACACTAATAGCTCAGGCTTTAACATCAATATATTATTCCATAATATTATTCCATAATAAATGGAAACTCATGAAAAAAAAAGCTTCTGTAAAACCAAGGACATTGTCAACAGATCAAAATGACAGCCTATGTACCAGGAAAAGATCTTTACCAACCCTTCATCTGTCAGAGGGAGAAGACTAATATACAAAATATATTTAAAAAGTCAAGAAATTAAACATCCGCTAACCAAATTATCCAATTAAAAAGTGAATACAGAGGTAAACAGAGAATTCTCAGTAGATGAATATTTAATGGCTGAGAAACATTTAAAGAAAGGCTCAAAGTTCTTGTTATCAGTGGAATGCAAAACAAAAACAATCTCATATTCTATCTTACACCCATCAGAATGGCTAAGATAAAAAAACCCAAGTAACAGCATAGGCTGGCGAGGATGTGGAAAAAGGGGAACACTCCTCCATTGCTGGTGTCAGTGTGAACTCTTACAAACAGTTTTGATAATCAATCTGGTGCTTTCTCAGAAAATTGGGAATAGGGCTACCTCAAGACCCAGCTATGCCACTCCTGAAAGATGCTCCACTACACAACAAAGACATTTCCTCAACTATTTTCATTGCAGCTTTATTCATAGTAGCCAGAATCTAGAAACGACTTCTTTAAAGTAAAGGATTTTTTGGAAGTAAACTTAGCTAAATGTTAGGGTTTATATTTGTATTCATATTGATAACAACTATTTAATTGATTTATTCAGATAATTTTTATTAAATGTAATTATTGATTTCTGTTTGCTTAACATTTACAGTGTATAATTATTTATTCACATTATTTTTATTCACATTATATATTCTCTCGCCTTTCCTCTCTGGATTTAACATTTTATAATTTGATGAACTTTATTAAAAACCCTTCCAAATAACATAATAATCACACATCAAGTAAACCATACGCAAGGTTCATACATTGCAACCACCTTCGATACAATGAGCATAACCATTCTCAAGTTGTCAAAATCACACTGGATTTCATTTTCACTATCAAGTACAAGTTCATTTGCTTATCTCCCACTGAAAATGAAGGGATATAATCTAGAAAAACTGTTAGTCTTATATCCTCTTTCACCACCCATGTCTATGACCTGCATTTATTCATTTTTATTTTCTAATATTTAGCAGTTCTCCTGTTTTCTCCGTTATACTATATCCACATATATACACACATACATATAGATAATATATGTATATGTAAACATATGCACATGTATGATTGTCTATCTTAGATGTCACATAGGAAGCAAAATATACACTTTTTTTTTTTACTTTTTGATATTTTACATAATCATTTATAAGTATACATTCTAAGTCCACCCTTTTACTTGAAAATTTTATAATTTTATTTAGTTCTCAATAGAGGAAAGTTTATAGTAATAAATTCTCATATGAAACAACATGAGAGATATCAAATAAATAATGTAATGATGTACCTCTAGGCTTTTGACAAACAACAAACAGACAATCCTAACCATAGAGGATGGCAAGGAATAATAAAGATTAGAAAGGAAGCTAATTAAATAGAGATTAAAAGAATGGTACATAAAATTAAACAAATGGAGAATTGGTTCTTTGAACAGTATAATAAGATTAACATACCCTTTGCTAATGTGAGAAAAATTATTTGGGGGAAGATGCAAATTCATAAATTCTGAGATAAAAATGTTATTACAACTGACTTCAATTAAATACAGAATATCTGTTTAAAACTTTTATGTGAACTTACGCTTTGAAAATCTGGATGACCCAGTATAAATAGAAGACTTCTTAGTGCATATCGTCTACTAAAATGAAACACTGAAAATATGAAAACCTGAAACAGTGATAAGTTTTAAACTATTCTTAAAAGCCTTCCTTCTAATAAAACCAAGGGGTGAGAAGGACTCATTGTAGAATTCTAACAAACCTTCAAGCACCTACTGACTTTATTGTTTCATAAAATAAAAAGTTAAGGGACATTAGAAATTCTGCAACGTAAAGTAAGAATTATCTACAGACCAAAACCAGATAAAGACACTACAAAACGAGAAAACCAAAGACCAATTGATTGATGAATATGCTTACAAAAATCCTTAACAAAGCACTTGAAAACTGAATTCAGGAACACATTAAGATTATATTTTATGACCTAGTAGGTGTCACTCTAGAAAGTAAGTTTGGCTCAAGTTTTGTGGATAAATTGATGTTATATATCCCATAAAAATCTCCAGGGTAGAAATCACATTATTAATTCCATTGACAGTGAAAGGTTATGTGGCAATGTTCAATATGCTTTCATGATAAAGGTTATGGTGACTTTAAAAATAAATGGATCATTCATCAAAATAATGAAGTCTATAGCCTACAAAACTATATCCAATATTACATGAAAAGGAGGCACATTGAGAATATTTCCTTTAAATAGGACTAGAAGAAAAATGGCCACTACTTCTTCTATGATTCTATATGTACATAGACTCTTAACTATCACAAGTAGACAAGAAAAAGAATGAAAGTGTTTTAAATGGAGTGAGGGTGGTATTCAAACAATCCCTGGTACCAACAATGTGATTCTTTTGGTTTGGTTTGGTTTTCAAGACAGAGTTTCTCTGGGTAGCAGTGGCTGTCTTGGACTCACTTTGGTAGACCACTGTGGCCTCAAATGCATAGAGATCCTTCCGCCTCTATCTGCCTGAATGCTGGGATTACAGAGAAATAAATGGGGAAAATAGTCAAGTTACGTTAAAATTTAGGAAAATATCTAAACAAAGTGTGAATAACCCCTACAATGAAAACTCAAAATATTATAAAAGGAAAACATGAAAGCTATTAGATAATGAAAATATAGGCCATATTCTTGTATTGACAAAATTAATATTGTGAAAATGAATATGCTATCAAAAGCAATGTGCATAATGAATATAATACATTTCAAATTCCTGACGTCATTTTTACAGGTAACAAAACATAGTGTAGACGGAGTCACCAAAGAATAGATATAGCCAATACTATTCTAATGAAGAAGAACACTTCTTGATAAATGGCAATATCCCTAACAAATTATATAATAGAGCTATAGTGATGAAGATACACTGGTATTTGAATAAGAATAGACAGATAAACTAATTAATAAAACATCAGTTTTTTTAACCCTGCTAGCTTCCAAAATAGTTGACACAAAGAGACTACTATTTATTTTACACGCTTAAAGTGCTGGAGCTGGGCAGATATCAACCCTCTAAACTATTTAGCAATCTCTCAGCTATACAACTCAAGTTATTTGCCAATAAGTTGTCCTTTCTGGGCTGTATCTGCTATGTCAAGCCATGTCCTCTTTCTTCATCTTCTGCTTCTTCTCCTCCTTACCTGTCTTGTGGTATTCCACTCCCAAGTCTTGGAATCTAAACTCCACCTACCTATCTTCTACCAAGCCACAGGCTTCAGAATTTTTCTTAATCAATCAACTTTAAATTAGGTAGAGCAAAGCTTTCACAACAAAGACAGGTGTATGTGAGAATGTGCTCATCTGGGCAACAGCCAGATGTCGGGGCACTGAACTTAGCCTCTGAAAACACTGAAAAAGACCCTCCTCCAACAGCTCCTCATTTTGGTCCAATAAAGGCTTTTTTTTAATGTAACAATAATCTATATACAGTAAGAAAAATTATGAAACAGTCATGAAAACTATCACGTTGCAATTACATTTATTAAGACCAGTCCATATATATTGGCAATTTAGGATAAAGTATTCTACCATGCATCCTATCTCTGTGTGTTCAAAGTTCTGTAGCTAACTCATTTCTATCCTTACTTGTATTACTAATACAAAAATACCACTTTAGGCCTAAAACATCTTCTTAAATCCTAAACAACTTAAGCTCAATTGTAAGACTATAACTATCTGGTCTCCAATCCCATCAGAGATTTGAGAAGGGAATGATATTACCTAAGTACGGAGGAAGTGCAAGGAAGCATCTTCCGAAATTATAGACACGGCAGAGACAATTTTCTGTCTGGACAGTTACCAAAACATTTCTATAATGTTGGGGCATCATCTTCAGCCTTTTGGCCCAGTATTTTTGGCAGATATAATTGTAAAGCAGGTACTATGACGAATTTGCTTATCCTGTCTTGGCAGAGCTTGGCAGTCAACTTGGCTTGCATGAAAGCTTTCCCATTTTAGGCAGAAACCTATCTGTAATAGAAAAGGGGCATTTATTTGCCTACTGACATTGCACCATTTGAAGCTAACTCCTAATGGAGGTTATTCAATACTCATCATCTTCATCAACATCAACTATCTTTAAAATCCTTTTAAACTTTAATATTCAAGCACACTCTAGGCATATTGTACTTGTATAGAGGTTTGGGCCTGGGTTTATTTTTTTCTCTTCTTTTATTAATATTCAATTTACATCCCAGTCATAGCCCTTCCCTCCTCTCCTCCTGGTCCCACCCTCTCTCCTTGTTTCCCTCATTCCCCTCCCTTACTTCTCAGAGAAGGAGAACCGTCCATCTCAGCATACCAATTTGCATCAGGACTGAGTGCATCCTCTTCCCTTGTGCCTGGTGAGGTAGCCCCACCAGGGAAAAATGATAGAAAAGCCGGCAACCAAGTCCATGTCAGAGTCAGTCCCCATTCCCTTTATTATGGGATGCATGTGAAGACAAAGCTGCCCATCTCTTACAGCTGTGTAGGGGGCTTAGGTCCAGTCCATGCATGGTCCTTGGTTGAAGGTTCAGTTTCCACAGTGAATCTAGGTTTCTACGTTGCTGCAGCCATCTTTATCCTACCTCTTCTACACATGGAATGGGAAGTATCACCTCTCAAATATAGCAGTTGTAGCCTTTGTGATTTGGGACCTACCTTATGCTGGCATGTACTTCACCACCTGTATTGTCCTCTATGTTCTTTTGTTGCCTGGTTGAGCTTCCACCTCTTCCGTGTGAGAGCTGTGCATGTATGGGGATAGGCTGACTGCCCAGAGCAGTGTGACATCTAAACTCATTCATCTTTCAGTAGCTCTTGGCTATGGGACACATGCACCTTACATGTTCTTCTCCCGGCCTAACTTTGAATCCCTACATTGATTAACAGAATATCTTTTTAGGCCAATTCTCCCATGGAACCCCCCACTTCCTAAGGAAACTGACTAGCTTTTCAGAGCACCATATCTCACTTTTCTTTATATAAACCCGAGATTGATGTGTATCCATCCTCTAGATCAGAAAGGAAATTATTATATATTTTTAAGAAAAAATGTACATAGTAACTTTAAGAAAAATATGTCATTTTGAATCCTACACTGTCTTTTGTAAGGGGCTTTATCAAAGCAGGGAATCCTGCCTTAACTTGATTATGTCATGCAGCCTGGTCCAGAATTTTCAGAGATCCTCCTGTCACTGTCTGCCATCACTGCCCTCCTCAAATATTTCATCTCAATTCCAAACCAAACTAGTGAATAGAGAAATGCAGTGACATTTGTGAGGTCATAAACCAGGTATTCATCTGTTGTGTAGCAGTTTCCTCTCAGTATAAAACCTTCCATTTTTGAGAGAGAATTGTGAAGACTTAGGATGTTAAAAGGCAGGTGGAACAATGAAGTGGCCTATGGGGAAGAAAAACATTTATTTCATGCCACAGGGAAGCTTTTTAAGCTCAAGAAGCAAAGGACTCAAAACAGATCCAGGAAGTCCCTGATTCTGAACAGATTTGCTGGCTTCTTCCCTTCCCATGCATATAGTGGCACTAAGGACTTCAGATACTCTCAGACCAGCCAAACAACCTGAAAGAGACGGAGACCAGCCGAACTGCTTAGAAGGGGCTCAGAGTATCCAAGCTGTCAGAGACATTCTCCACCCAGCTGAGCTGCCTGCAGCTGTGCAGTATGCTCTAAATTCCCAGCTTTCATGAGCCATCACCCATGCTGGGTAGGGCTTCTGTTGATGCAGTTACCTGAATCATTTCTGCTCCTGAAAATTATGCATTGCCTATACTGTTGAAAGTAACCTTAACAAAATTCTTTTGTATATAAGTTAAAAATAAAAACAAAGAAAGTGACAAAATTTGAACTTTAGTGACATTTTGGATTGACTTAAAATCTTTAAAAAGCTTCTGTTTTAGTAATGTCAAAGAATAAAAACATCTTTTCTATTTCTGGTTCCAGCTATAGAGAAAAACAAATATAGTCAAACAAAAATTAAACAGAAAAAAGAAAGAAAGAAAGAAAGAAAGAAAGAATAAGAAAAAATTTTCAAGTTTTTGGCCAGTTGTGCCATCTCACACTACAACAGCAAAGCGCTATCCACCATTACATGCAAGTTAGTTGCTGCTGTATTGTATTGGTGCTTCCTTACCAGAAATATTTGACAAACATGCCACAGCCAGAAAACTCTAAGTTTTAGCTTCTATCAATTTTTTTATTGTCTATCGGAAAGAGCCCTTTTCCTTCCTCTACTTTTTATTGTTTGCAATTTAGCATTTCATCTCCTCCTACCTAAGTTACTCTATTTTGAACGATTCCTGGAGAGGGCCAGAAAAAGAGTGGTCATCACTGAACACATTGCAACACATCTCCATGACAACAACCAAAAGGAAGCCACAAAAGATCCAAGTGCCCTCTGTCACAGTGCTTTCCATTTCACTTGCAGCTTTAGGCCTAGGTCTTTCTAGCATGCATTTTACCCTGTTGCTGTTGCTCCCTCAGGCTTTTTTCCAGGAGAGACTGTAGCAATCTCCCCTGGCTACTATCTGTGGGCTTTGTTACAAGGCAGTGGCTTTGCTTCAGGGAGCTGAGCCTTTAAAATGAATTTGGCTTTGTTTCCTTATTCTTTGGCTAAGAAATCACCTTTCAGCAAGGAATTCTCAAGCCCTATGTTGGGCTCCAATATATAGTAGAAAATAAAATGGACACTAATGTTTATTATTAATAATCTATATTGTGGAGGTCTTAACTAATCCACTATCAAAATCAATAAAAGGCACAGACACTCATAGGGTATCAAGTCTCTTCTTGGTAACCTGCTATCCTTCCTCTGAGTGCCACCAGGTCTCCCCCTCCAGGGGACCTGGTCAAATATGAGGCACCTGAGTACGTGTGAAAGCCATACCCCACTCTCCACTCAACTGTGGAGAATGTTCTGTCCATTGGCTAGATCTGGGTAGGGGAGCATATACAGGGGGAGGAAATCCCTCTCAGTAACAGTCGTAGGGGAGGGGAATAAGGGGAAAATGGGAGGGAGGGAAGAATGGGAGGATACAAGGGATGGGATAACTATTGAGATATAACAAGAATCAATTAATAAAAAATTAAAAATAAAAGACACAGACAACTGATTGATTTTAAATAAACGTTATTACTCCAGTAGCTAAGCAGATATTAACACCCTAAAGTACCTCTTTACCATCCAGCCCTACGCCCTACACTAATTGCTCTAATTTCCTATCTGGGCCACTTCCCACCCATAATTTCAGAAACATTTTGCTTATGCTTTACATATCGGCTACTTCTCTCCATGCCTATCCTCAGAGTTCCTCCTCCAGGCTCATGTGGTTCTTTACCTATCCCATGGTGCCTCCTCCTTCTTCTCTCTTCTATACTTGTCTCCTCCTTTTCCTCCTATGATATTCTCTTCCCTCAAAGCCTAAGAACACGGCCACACTTACATCATTGCTGTCCATACCAGGTGTGTAGACAACTTTATTTAGCCAATCATGGATAATTTTGGAGGCAAGGTTACACACTAACATTTTGATACATGTAATGGACTGCTTGTAGAAGAGTAAGAATCTAAGAGTGGGGCGAAAGCAAGTCTCATCTGAATACAAAGTCCCACACCATGATGTAGTACTGACCATTAGAATAAAATTGAGGACCTGGAAGGAAATACATTGACAAAAGTATCCCAGCTCAACTTTTGAAAAAGGAGGCAAAATATATACTTTGGAAAAAAACTTATTCTGTAGAGGAATTTTAATCCATAACATGGCTGTTATGATCACCTCCAAAAACCTTCTAAATCTGTGTGACCTGGCTAGAATGCAGGCTTGCCACATATATTTGATCACTCTGGAAGGAATGTGGATGCACCTTTAGTATATACTTTTAATCCCAAACAATGATGTGGACTTGAGGGACAAAATGAGGAATAACAGAAAGATTTTATAGAATAGGATATCCCCAAACTCTTGAGAACTGTACAGAAAACAGGGAGAGTCAGCTCATTTGAGTTGAGGTCAGTCAGTTGGCAGTGAGTCAGGAGCCATTTGAGAGACAGTTTGGGGCTATTCAGTTCCTAGAAGTTCACATCACTTCAATCAGTTCAGTTAAGTGGAGTTGAGTTGGGTGCAGTTTTATTGGGTGAGTTCAGTGCAGTGCAGTTGAGTTCCTTAGTGAGTTCTTGCAGAGGCGATTGAAGCCAGAGAACAAGAAGAAACCAGAGGATTAGAACAAATTGCCAGAGCTAGTTTGAGGCCAAGCAGAGCAATTGAATGAGAATCAAAAAGATGCCAATTAGAATCAGTCAACTTAGAGATCAATTTGAGCCAGAAGAGTTGTTTTGAACCACCCAGCTAGAATTCAGAAAGAGCTAAAAATGCTGATCTTATTCAGCAGTAAACCTCCAAGATGACAATTACATCTGGCAAATAAAATTGCTCTTACACCATTCAACAAAAAGTGCTAGTGAAACTACATTTCCACCTTCAGAAAGTTAAGTCAAAATTCATCAAAGACAGTTTTAAAAATCTAAAAACTGAAGTTTCTGAGCTCTGAGGGCAGAGATTTGATGGTCACACTCTATTTAAGGCTGAGTATTTCAAGATCTCTCTCTTTTATAAAATGTCTATCTATTGGTCTCTGGAAGGGGGAAGAGTGTAAAAGCCACAGGGGAAAGAGGACACCAATAAAACAAGGTCCTCTAAATCAGCTTATGCAAAACTCATATATACTCACAGAGACTGGAGCTGGTTGCAACAAGCCTGCACAGGTCTGTACCAGGTCCTCTGTGTCTATTTCATGGCTTCCAGTTGTTTTTATGCGATTCCTGAGGGTGCAAATGAGTGGGTCTCTGATTCTTGGGATCTTTTTGTTTATTGATTGCCTTGTCCTTCTTCAGTGTGACAGTTTCAGTTTTGTCTCATATTTTATTTTGTTATTTTTTATTATTACTTCTTAGAAGCCTGTAGTTTTCTTATGAGACAGAGACAGAGTGGACCCAAATGGGCAGGGAAGTGGAGAGGAACTAGAAGTAGTAGAGGAAGGGAAAACCAAACCTAAGATATATCATGTGACATAAGAGTCTGTTTTCAACCAAAGGAAAAAAAACCCTGAAATTTCTGAAAGAAAACAAAGTGTATATATATATATATATAAAATCAAGATCGTTCTTAATAAAAAAAAATCACATATGGGCTATGCCCAAATATCATCAGATGGAATTACTTGAAAAAAGAAAAACCCTGCCAATCAATAAGTGGACATACAAACTGAATAGAAAGTTAAAACTAACAAACCAAGCAAGAAACAAAAATCCACAAATGGTCAATAACTATATTTTAAAAGGTATTTAATATTTCTTGCCATGTACAAAATTCAAATTAAAACTAGCTTGAGATATCATCTTATCCCAGTCTGCATGACTACCACCAACAAATCTGACAATGATGTTGGAAAGGGTGTAGAGAAAAAAAAAAGTCCTAACTCACCGATGAAGGGAAAGAAATATAACACAGCAATCATGGAAATTAGTTTGGATAATTTTCAAAAATATTAACCATAGAACACATAACCATATGACACAGCTATTTCAGTTCTGGCATGTATATGCCGAGAGAATGCAATGTCCTACTGCAGAGATATGTAGGTAAGCCTTCTTTTTTAATGTTGCTTTATCTATTGTAGCAAGTAATTTGAATTAATATAGTCTATCAGCTGAAAACTGGATAAAAATTAATTCATATAAAAATTAATATTTTATATGACTGTTTTATCTTCTCTGTTATGTTAATCGTATGCATTTTTAAAATAAAAATTTTTGAGTTTTCACTTTGAGCTAATGTAAAGTAATTTTTAAATAATTCTTTAGATAAATGACCAGGACACAAATATTACTTCATTTATAGTTTAATTTCTATAGATTTTACATCTGTGTTCTCTGGAATAAGTAGTCTTGAATGAATATTGTTAGGTCAAAGAAAGTTTAAGCAGGCCTCATTGTATAGGCTTAGAATTCTAGACAGTTGTAAGATAGGGTCCAAGGATTGTAAGTTCAAAGTCTGAATAAGGTAGAAAGTATGGAAGGAAGAAAGGGCAGTAAGATATTATAACTTGTTTTCACATTATATTGTATCAGATGCAGGATTTTTTGAGGGAAATATGAGACAGTGAAAACATGACTAATTTCTACAGTGCTATTATATATAATTTTGTTATGCTGAATATGTGACATGCATTTAGTGAAGTGTATAGAACTATACAAAAGTAGCAGTTAGTTCTAATGGAAACTATTGGCTTAAGTTAATGAATAGATCAATATTTGTCTCTTGGGTGAAATTCTATTTTCCACATATCAATGATAAGAATATTTTGTCAGGAGAAATGAGAGAATATAAGTATTTTTTAATTTATTCTCACTTTTCTGCTCAGAAGAATATCTTTAATGAAGTATGCACATGAATAACCAGAAACAAAAAGTATACAATAAGCAATGCACTCTTTCATATTATGCATTTCAACATAAGTATATTTGAACTTACCAATTTATTTCATATTTTAACTTCACAATGGAAATTTTAATAATTCTTAGGCTTACTATTTTCCAATAAATAAGGGAATCAATTAAACATAGTTTTATTACTCAAAGGATATAATATTGCAATAACTAAGGATTATTAATCTTTGTGAATATATTAATATATTTATACCAGTGACATTTTGAGAATTTTTGTTTCAAATTAAACTACAATAGACAGAATAAAATGTAAGCTTGCCCACTGTGAGTATTAAAGTGAGCATTATGGACCTAGTTTATAAATAAACCCTACATTCTGTCATTCACAGCAGTCCTTAATGCAAAGAAATCAAACTAAACATTCTTTTAAAAATTTCATTATTTTCTATGTTCCAGTTTGTGCCAAATATTGTATATTGATGACAATTGTCTGGGCATTTTTTCCATATAAAAAGCTTAACATGAGCATAATGTATTTTTTTAAATCAAGGAACAAAGATTCATAGTAGGAAGTACAGCAATCTCTTCAAAAATTAGCTGTGATAACATCATCAGAAATTAAAGAGAATTTTATCAATATATTAGTAATGGTTATCAAAAGGAACGAAACTGAACAATATGTACTGGGACGTGTGAGAGTGACTTCAGTGATATTGTACAGGTAGCCAAACAGTGGCTATCTGATACTAGAAAGACTGAGAACCATGAGGCTGAATGCTATAACAGTCCAAACCAGGCACTGAAGACCTGGAAGATTCCTGCAGAACTCATGCTCTCTGCTCATACTGAATGCCAAAGAAGTTGGTACCAATATTGGTAAAGGAATATCTCTGTAACAGGACAGTTGAATTTGCCATCAAGAGTGAAACCAAGCAGGCAAAAAAGAAAGTGGCATTTTTCCATGACATGTATCTGAGCTGCCACCAGAATGTGTCAATTTTAGGGTTGGTCTTTCTGTTTCATATTATCTGATCAAATATTGCTCACAGTAGTGCCCTTCGGCTTATGATTTAGCTGATTCCAATGCGCTCGAGTTGACAACCCATTTAGCCATCACAATCAGTATATTACCAATCTGTGAAATAACTTATCTAATGGTAGCTATTATGATATTATTGCATTCTAAGATATTTTGCCTAAAATACTATCTTAAATAACATTATGTATTGATTTCTGTCTTCAAAGAAATATGTTCTGAAGTATTTCTACTCTTATCAAAGAATGTGACATGACTTGGGGATAGAACTATTGCAGACTGAAGTGTGATGAGGTCATAATGAGGTAGGGTTTGTATGTCAACAGATAAAGACACACGGATGCTATACCATGTTATCACATTTATTATTGTTACACAGTCCCACTGTAAGATTAAAAAAACAATCAGTCAAAAAATAAACAAAAAGCTATAGATTTGTAGGAAATGAGATTATAGGTTTTATGAGATGAATTCAAGTAAAATTTTGAAACCATAAATTGAGATTTGTTTCTACATGATAATTAGAAAAAAAAGAGAAAGAAATTGAAATTCTGTTTAAGCAGAAAAAACTAAGTATTGAAGGTTTTGAAAGTTCTTATTATACTCACATAGTATATTCTGGTAACAAACCACAGTTATGTCTGGACATCCTTTTACCAAAGAGATTAAATGTGTGAATAATGGGATCAATCAATCATTTTAGTAGAGCCAGGAGGAAATGACCTGTTAAGCTGCCTGTGGAAGATTTAAAGGCTGAATTTGATAATTTCAGAATATGACATTTCTTGGGAATAATGCCCTTGAAAATAAAAGTACAATGAGGTCATATTGAGGCAGTGTGGGAAGAAGCCTTGCTTTAATACAAGTGATTCGTATTTTTTAGATATATGCATTCAATGACAACAATGTGATCATAGTGACTTGGGTGAAAGTGATTCAGATTAAAGCTAGGTTTTTTTCCCCCAGCCTACACTGGAACGAACAGTGATAGGGCAAAGTTTAGCAAACATTCCTTTACAATTGACTATGAAGTGTCAACAACCCCTAAGACTCAGACCTTTTTTCCAATCGATATTTTTTTGTTTGTTTAAAATGAGAATTTTTTGCTAGGTCTGTAATTATATTTTGAAATCATATGACTTGATTTTTGTTTTTATGAAAAATAGATGAGAAAAATTTATCTCCAATAGATCATGCCTTGAGTTTAGTCATATTTAGTTTAAATGACTTTGATAAAAATATTTAAGACATTTACAATTGGTGACAAATAGATGAAAGTTTGCAGTTTATTTAGAATTATTCATAGAATTGACTTTTAGCCTTCATTGGGGAGATAGTTATGTGCTGAACTGGTCCTTCAAAATGTTATTTTGATTTTGAAAACGTTAGCACTTTCTGTTGAATATGACCTTGTATAGAAACAAAATCATCATAGATGTAAGGAGCTAAATGAAAAAATCCTGGAATACTTTAGGACCTTGGTCAACTATAACTGGGGACATTGCTTAAAAAGGAAACAAAGACATTAATTAGGAAGAATATATAATTAAAACAGAGGCAGAAAATGGAGTAAGGAAGCCTCAAATCAAGAAATATTAAGACCTGATAATGGTTCACCTGAGAAATGAGCAAGAGGCAAGAACAGATTCTCCCATACTCTTTCTGACAGACTTCAGATTAAAATAAAAAGACATTTAATGGAAACCTTAAAGTTGAAAGTCTAGTTCTTAAAACTGGAATACTTTTGGTTAGTTTTAGATACTCAGTTTGAGGTATTATGCATGGAAACGCCAAGGAATTAATGCTAACCTGTAAAGTTACCTTTAATGACATTTACTTTTCTTCATGGCATCTGTATAAAAACTGATATTTTCTCTAGTTTTATATTATCACTTTCACCAGAAAAATGCATTTCTTTTACAACAAAATATTGCTTGGCAATTGGTATGTTTTTTGTTAAGATCCTATTTTGTAGAACAATTATTATACAGTGAAAGAAACTACTTGTATTTCAACATTTTATGCTGCCACAAATCCAGTGCAGGCCAAGAGGGAGTTTCTGTCAAGGTTAGTCAGTCTGAAAACCAGTTTGCTGAGGAATTCATTGGAGGTAAGTCTTCATGGCCATCGAATCATAGAGAAATAAAATCATAAAGCCTTGGCTCGAAGAAGCTTCATGCTGCTATAGTTAGGCTCTTCTGAATGACAGGCTAAATAGTAATCAGATGGAGGACTTGGTACAGAAGTGGATGCATACGAAAAAACTAGTCTAGAACAGGGCTTAAAAGAGGAATGAAATAATCTATGAATGCAGGAAAGGGTAGCATAGTGAAGCCACCCAAAAACAACAAAATGTGTAAGTACACTTAGTCATGTAGGACAGCAGCATGAGAAAAGAGTCATTAATAATGTAATAAACTTTCTACCTCATTCGTTTTTTATTTCCTTTCTTTTCCTTCCTTCCTCCCTTCCTCTGTCCCTCCGTCCCTTCTTTCCTTTATCTATTTCTGCCTCTCTCTTTTTTTAAATTCTGAGAATATTTTCATTTTTATATTTGAGACTTTTATATATAATGCAAAGAATATAAATATAACTACACTTTACCCTTCAGTTTTCCTTACATTCCTTCAATAAAGCCCCTTTTCCCAATGACCCAGTCCCTGAGTTTATTTCAGGCTCAGCATAACTGAAGCTCAAGGATAAGAAAATCTCTTGATATTTTTATTATAAAGTTACTATTTTAGGATCCAAGATGGCGGCGAGCAGTGTGGACCGCGTTTGGAGGCTCCAGTGAACAATTCAGGGAATTGCACAGATTTCTGAGCCAGGAACACCGAGGTCCGAACATCACGGCAGCGGGAGTGCTCCACGGTTCGGAGGGACCAGGGTGCGGAGGACCTGCGTGCCCCTGCACACGGGAGGAGCGTGGTTTTTCTCTGATCGGAGCAGCAGCGGTAGAGGCGGCAGCACCAGCGGCACCAGCAGCGGCGGCTGAGGTTTGCAGCTCATAGCCTTCCGGTGGAGGCGATTGGTGTGGTGGCTGGTGGGAATTGCTGCGGGAGAGGGGACTCGGGGCAGGATTTGGGTCGCGTGGAGCCTTTGGACCCAGATTGGACTCGGCGGACAGTTCGGCCCCAGAGTCCCGGGTATTGGCCCGGCCCAGCAAACAATTCTGCCTGAGGCACTAACTCAGCGTGGCCATAGCTCCCCTGCTGTGGCGCAGGCTCAGTTGAGCACGCTGCTCCACACTAGGCACTACCTCAGCTCAGTGGCAGCTCCCCTGCGGTGACACAGTCCGGGCGGAGCACTTGGTTTCACCACAGGCGCTAACTCAGAGCAGCCGCAGTTCTCCTGCTGTGGCGCAGGCTTGGTGACGTGCTCGGTTCCATCCTAGGCACCACCTCAGCTCAGCGGCAGCTCCCCTGCGGGGACACAGTCTGGGCGGAGCACTTGGTTTCACCACAGGCGCTAACTCAGAGCAGCCGCAGTTGTCCTGCTGTGGCGCAGGCTTGGTGACGTGCTCGGTTCCATCCTAGGCACCACCTCAGCTCAGCGGCAGCTCCCCTGCGGGGACACAGTCGGGCGGAGCACTTGTTCCACCACTGGCGCTAACTCAGAGCAGCCACAGTTCTCCTGCTGTGGCGCAGGCTTGGTGACGTGCTCGGTTTCATCCTAGGCACCACCTCAGCTCAGCGGCAGCTCCCCTGCGGGGACACAGTCCGGGCGGAGCACTTGTTCCACCACTGGCGCTAACTCAGAGCAGCCGCAGTTCTCCTGCTGTGGCACAGGCTGGACAGAGCTCTCGGTTCCACCAGCTCTAAGACTCTGGTTGGACACAGTGTACAGTTTGAATCCAGAATTCCTGGCTGAGATTGGTGGTCAGTTCGGGCCCTGAGTCAATAACTGACCACAGCACGCACTTTGGGCCAAAAGGCCCTAGTGGAGCTTCGTGCGTAGTCCCAGCCCAAAATTCTGGCTGGGCCCTGTGTGCATTTTGGGCCCAAAATCCCTAGCTGAGCTTGGCAGACGGTTCTGGCCCTGAGAATCTAGCTGAGTTCTGCCCGTGGTTCGGTCCCAGTGCTCCTGGCTGGACTTGGCAGGGAACTCAGAAGGCTGTGGATACCTTGGCCTGACCCAACGCTCATTCAGAGACCCAGAACAATTGCAGGATCCACAGCAGAGAGGGACTGAGGATCACTGGCTGTGAGAGACCAGAACAACAGGGCTAACCTCCTAACATCCACACCAGTGAAGCTTTGAGCTCGCAGCCTAGGGAAATCGTAAGAAAACAAGTGAATCTATCATCAGACACCCTCCATTCAACTCTGGAAGCTACCCAACAAAAACAAAGACGGCAAGATGTCTAAAGGACAACGAAAAAGCATACGCAAAAAACCCAAAACAACATGGCGTCTCCAGTTTCCAGCTATCCCAAAGAAAACCACCCAGAGAACTCAAATACAACGGAAAATACAAGAAAATGACCTCAAATCCTTAGTAATGAGGATGATAATGGAGGAAACAAATAAAATTCGTAATCAAATGCAGGAAGACGCAGACAAACAGGTGAGAGACATAAAAGAAGCACATAGAGTGGAACTGGAAAAATTGCAGGAAAATGCAAACAACCAGATGAAAGAAATAACTAAAACGGTTCAAGCTCTGAAGACCTATAAAGAGGCAATGGAAGAAACTCAGGAATATACAAAAAATCAGATGAAAGAAATCAAAAAATCAGTTCAAGATCTGAAAATGAAAATGGATTCAATGATAAACACACAGACAGAAGAAAACGAGAACGTGAGACCTCAGAGAAGAAGGCGAGCAACACAGAGGTGAGCTTTTCTAACAGAATCCAAGAGATGGAAGAACGAATCTCAGGGCTAGAAGATACAATCACAGATATTGAATCAACCATAAAGAAAATGCCAAATCTGGAAAACTCCTGACACAAAACATCCAAGAAATTAAGGACACCATGAAAGAAGAAATTTGCGGATAATAGGCATTGAAGAAAGAGAAGACATCAGACTCCAGGGCCAGAAACTATTCTCAACAAAATCATAGAAGAAAATTTCCCCAATCTAAAGAAAGAGATGCCTATAAACATACAAGAGGCCTACAGAACACCAAATAGAATTGACCAGAAAAGAAAAACTGCCCGCCACATAATAATCAAAACACAAAACTTGCAGAACAAAGAAAAAATATTAAAAGCTGCAAGGGAAAAGGGCCAAATAACATTTAATGGTAAACCTATCAGAATTACACCTGACTTCTCAGCAGAGACCATAAAGCCAGAAGGTCCTGGACAGAGATCCTGCAAACCTAAGAGAACACAGATGCCAGGCCAGACTACTTTACCCAGCAAAATTATCAATAACCATTGATGGAGAAAACAAAATATCCATGACAAAAACAAATTCAAACAGTACCTATCCACAAACCCAGCTTTACAGAAGGTACTAGAAGGAAGAAACTCCATCCCAAAGGGTCAAGCTACAACCAAAACTACCCAGGAAATAGATAACTATCCCATGGCAAAAACACAACTACACAAACGCTCGACTGGAAACAACATCAAAATTAAGACTCTTAACAGTCACTGGTCATTAATATCTCTCAACATCAATGGCCTCAATTCTCCAATAAAAAGACACAGACTAACCGAATGGGTACATAAACAAGACCCAACATTCTTCTGCATCCAAGAAACACATCTCACCCATAATGAAGGCATTACCTCAGGGTAAAAGGTTGGAAAAAAATATCCAAGCAAATGGTCACAAGAAGCAAGCAGGTGTAGCCATTTTAGTATCGAACAAAATAGACTTTCAACCAAAATTAATCAAAAGGGATGAGGAAGGACACTTCATACTCATCAAGGTAAAGTCAACCAAGATGACATCACAATTCTGAACATCTATGCTCCCAATACAAGGGCACCCACATATGTAAAAGATCTCCTAAAAAAGCTTAAAACCACACATCGATCCCCACACAATAATAGTGGGAGACTTCAACACCCCACTCTCACTGAAGGATAAGTCATTGAAACAGAAACTAAGCCGAGAAATAACATCATTAACCAATGCCATGGGTCAAATGGATCTAACAGATATCTATAGAACCTTTCACCCAAACAAGAAAGAATACACCTTCTTCTCTGCACCCCATGGAACCTTCTCCAAAATTGATCACATCGTAGGTCACAAAGCAAGCCTCAACAGATACAAGAGGATTGAAATAATACCTTGTATCCTATCAGATCACCATGCTCTTAGCTGCAATTCAACAACAACAGAAATAACAAAAAGCCTACACGTTTGTGGAAACTAAACCAACTCTCTGCTAAATGACACCTGGGTCAGGGAAGAAATAAAGAAAGAAATCAAGGAGTTCTGAAATTCAATGAAAATGAAGAAACAACATACCCAAATTTGTGGGATACATTGAAAGCAGTGCCTAAGAGGAAAATTCATAGCACTAAGTGCCTTTAAAAAGAAATTGGAAACATCGCACATAAGCATCTTAACAACACAACTGGAAGCCCTAGAAAAAAAAAGAAGCAGAAACACCCAAGAGGAGTAGACGCCTGGAAATTATCAAACTCAGGGCTGAAATTAACAAATTAGAACTAAGAAAACAGTCCAAAGAATCAACAAACCAAAAGCTGGTTCTTTGAGAAAATCAACAAGATAGACAGACCATTAGCCAAACTAACTAAAAGGCAGAGAGACAGTATTGAAATGAACAAAATCAGAAATGAAAAGGGAGACATAACAACAGACACTGAAGAAATTCAAAGAATCATAAGATCCTACTTTGAAGGCATATATGCCACAAAATTTGAAAATCTAAGGGAAATGGACGATTTTCTTGATCAAGTTCACTTGCCAAAGTTGAGTGAAGAACAGATAAACAAGTTAAATAGTCCCATTTCCCCGACAGAAATAGAAGCAATCATCGATGGTCTCCCAACCAAAAAAAGCCCAGGGCCAGATGGTTTCAGTGCAGAATTCTACCAGACCTTTAAGGGCGAGCTAATACCGATACTCTTCAAGCTACTCCAAAAGATAGAAATGGATGGAAAATTACCAAATTCATTCTATGAGGCCATAGTCTCATTGATACCTAAACCTCACAAAGACTCAACAAAGAAAGAGAATTTCAGACCAATTTCTCTTATGAACATAGATGCAAAAATACTAAATAAAATACTTGCAAAACGAATACAGGAGCACATCAAAGATATCATTCATCATGACCAAGTAGGCTTCATTCCAGGCATGCAGGGATGGTTTAATATACGGAAATCCATCAATGTAATCCATCATATAAACAAACTGAAAATAAAAAAACACATGATATCTCCTTGGATGCAGAGAAAGCATTTGATAAAATTCAACACCCATTCATGTTTAAAGTTTTAGAGAGATCGGGGATACAAGGCACTTTCCTCAACATAATAAAGGCTATATACAGCAAGCCAATAGCCAAAATCAAAGTAAATGGTGAGATACTCAAGGAAATTCCTCTCAAATCGGGAACAAGGCAAGGCTGCCCACTCTCTCCATATCTCTTCAATATAGTACTCGAAGTTCTAGCCAGAGCAATAAGACAACAAAAGGAGATCAAGGGGATCCAAAATGGGAAAGGAGGAAGTCAAATTATCCCTCTTTGCAGATGATATGATAGTGTACATAAGTGACCCTCAAAACTCCACCAGAGAACTCCTAAGCTGATAAACACCTCAGCAAATTGGCTGGATACAAAATTAACTCAAAAAAGTCTGTAGCCTTCCTATACACAAATGACAAGCTTGCAGAGGAAGAAATTAGGAAAACCACACCCTTCACATTAGCCACAAGCAATATAAAATATCTAGGAGTTACCCTAACTAAGCAAGTGAAGGACTTGTATGAAAAAAATTTCAAAACTCTGAAGAAAGAGATTGAAGATGACCTGAGAAGATGGCGTGATCTTCCTTGCTCATGGATCGGGAGAATTAACATATGTAAAAATGGCCATCCTACCAAAAGCAATCTACAGATTCAATGCAATCCCTATCAAAATAACTACACAATTTTTTAAAGACATTGAAAGTTCAATTCTGAACTTCATATGGAAAAACAAAAACCCAGAATAGCTAAAACAATCTTGTACAATAAAGATGCTCCGGAGGAATCTCCATACCTGATCTCAAACTGTACTATAAAGCAATAGTACTTAAAACAGCATGGTACTGGCACAGCAAAGGCTGGTTGATCAGTGAATCGAATCGAAGACCCAGATATGAATCCACACACATATGGTCACTTGATTTTTGACAAAGAAGCCAAATCCATTCAATGGAAAAAGGATAGCATCTTCAACAAATGGTGCTGGTCTAACTGGAGGTCTATGTGTAAAAAAATGAAACTGGACCCATATTTGTCACCTTGCACAAAACTCAAATCCAAGTGGATTAAAGACCTCAACATAAAACCAGAGACACTAACTCACTTAGAAGAAAAAGTGGGAAAGAGCCTGGAACATATTGGCACAGGAGACAACTTCCTGAACAGAACCCAACGGCCCAGGCCTTAATGTCAACCATTAATAAATGGGACCTCATGAGGCTGAGAAGCTTCTGTAAGGCAGGAGACACTGTCAAGAGAACAAAGCGACAGCCTACAGACTGGGAAAAAATCTTCACCAACCCTACATCTGACAAAGGTCTAATATCCAAAATATATAAAGAACTCAAGAAATTAAACACCACCAAACCGAATAACCCAATTGAGAAATGGGGCTTGGAACTAAACAGAGAATTCTCAACAGAGGAGTATCAAATGGCTGAGAAACACTTAAAGAAATGCTCAACCTCCTTAGTCATCAGGGAAATGCAAATCAAAACAACTCTGAGATTCCATCTTACACCCATCAGAATGGCTAAGATCAAAAATTCAAGCGACACCACATGCTGGCGAGGATGTGGGGAGAGAGGAACACTTCTTCATTGCTGGTGGGAATGCAAACTAGTACAGCCACTTTGGAAATCTATCTGGTGCTATCTCAGAAAAATGGGAATAGGGCTTCCTCAAGACCCAGCTATTCCACTCCTTGGAATATACCCAGAAGATGCTCCAGCACACAACAAGAAAATTTGCTCAACCATGTTCATAGCAGCCTTATTCATAATAGCCAGAACATGGAAACAGCCTAAGTGTCCCTCAGTAGAAGAGTGGATAAAGAAACTGTGGTACATATACACTATGGAATACTACTCAGCTATTAAAAACAAGGAATTCCCGAAATTTGTGGATAAATGGATTGAGCTAGAAATGATCATAATGAGTGAGTTAACCCAGAAGCAGAAAGAATCAAATGGTATATACTCACTTATATCTGCATACTAGCCCAAGGGGCATGTCCCACGAAAGCCTTCACTTACCAGGAAACTGGGACAGAGGGGAAGGCATCCTATTGGGACTCTAAATGAGAGACGCATGGGAGAACAGCAAAATAAAAGGATCCAGAGGGTCCTAGAAATCTACAAGTAGAACAATATGATAGGCAGATTTGGGCCCAGGGGTCCCGCTCAACTAAGGCACCAGCCAAGGACAATACAGGAGGTAACTTTAACCCCTTCCCAGATCTAGCCAATGGTCAGAATATTCTCCACAGTTGAGTAGAGAGTGTGATACGACTTTCTCACATACTCTGGTGCCTCACATTTGACCATGTCCCCTGGAGGGGGAGACCTGGTGGCACTCAGAGGAAGGACAGCAAGTAGCCAAGAAGAGACTTGATACCCTATGAGAATATATAGGGGGACGTAATCCCCCTCAGGAACAGTCATAGTGGAGGGGAATAATGGGAAAATGGGGGGGGGGGAGGAATGGGAGGATACAAGGGATGGGATAAACATTGAGATGTAACAAGAATAAATTAATAAAAAAAAAATAAATAAAAAAAAAATAAAAAAAATAAAAAAAAAAAAAAAGAAAAAAAAAAAAGTTACTATTTTAAACCCAAGCAATAATGGTAGAGATAGAGTATAAGTTAGACTTACAATAGAAGATATATGGCAAGTGAAGTATTTCAAATAGGACCAGTATTAACTACTTATGAGAAAATCTTGCCTATTAACTTTTGTCGCATCTTAAATATCTCTTTGGCACACATTCCTAAATTTTTCTTAGTTTTCTACATAAAAAGCATAAGGTCCCATTGAACAAAGGAATTTATTGTCTATAGACACATTATTCTAGGGTGATTTCAGGAAATAGGGCACCTAATTTAAGCATAAAGTTAAAAAGAACCAGTGCTGTAACATAACTATTTCATTTTACATTTATTGTTTACTAAAAATATTCTAACAAATGTTTTTGACCTTCTAAATTTAAGTGGATTTGCTTAACATCTCCAAGGAAAATATATTCTAATTAATATGTATAAACTGCATTTATGTAATCCTTATTATTTAAATTAGAAAAGAACATGAGCTTTATTTGGTTTATTTTATATACGTTCATGAACACACATGTTATAGCATCATAATTTCACATATTAATGAATTACTGTGGTCTTGACATGTTAAAGTATTTTCTATAAAAACAAAAACCAAATAATATGGTCTGTTCTCAAGGACAATTCAATTTTCTTGGCTTGTGTTTTTACCTAATAGATAACTGTCCTATGTAACAGCACAAATTAGATAACAAATGAGCTATTCGTTGTAAAAAAAGAGAGAGAGAGAGAGAGAGAGAGAGAGAGAGAGAGAGAGAGAGAGAGAGAGAGAGAGAGAGAGAGATGGAAAATCACAAGATGAGTAAAACAAAATGTTATATTCTATATTAGGAAATCAAAACAACTCTTAGAGGAAATTGTACTCATTTCTCTCTCAATAAATAAATAGCACTTCCACATTAAGAAAGGAAGAGTGCAACAAATTAAGATGAGACAAATACAAAAAAAAGTACTTCTTTTGTTTTTAAATATTTATTTATGTATATGAATACTCTATCTGTATGTTCCTGCAGGCCAGAAGAGGGCATCAGATCACATTATAGATGGTTGTGAGCCACCGTGTGGTTGCTGGGAATTGAACTCAGAACCTTCGGAAGAGCAGAACATGTTCTTCACCACTGCGTCATATCTCCAGTCCCAAGAAAAAGTAATTTCAACAACAACAACAACAACAATTAAACAATTATAAAATTTAAACTATAAAATTTTAGATTCTGATGAGTTTCAATATCATGGAAGTTTGGCTGGAGTAGTATAGGGTTCCTTGCAACCTGTTTGTGTTGGCATATTTTATTATTTGAATGAGAATATAATCCTGGTAAATGATAACTATAAAATTCTTAAAGTCCATTAAAATATTTTATAACTTTTATGTTCATCTTTATAACAGCAAACAAAAGTAGACTGAGCAAAGGAACATGTGCAAGAGTCTATGAGATCAAGCTCTCTTTATTGATTTAAATATTTGCAACACCTTGACATTTAAAGTTTATGTGAGGTATTGTGTCATAGGAAAGACAAAAGCCAGAGAAATTTCTGTTAGTGCTGAGTGTGAGGCCATCACACCTACCACAACAACATGCAACTTCAAAGAAGAAATGCAGTAACAGGGAGTAAGATGCATGGATAGTTTTTTTTTCCACACCCTCATAATTTATTGCTATACTTTCTACATTAAAAGTAAATAAATAACAATAAAAAAAACTAACATGTAGTATGCTAAATTTGAGGAATTTTTTCTGTGGAAGCTATCCAGAGAACTTTAGATGACTTAGAGGCTCCTGCCTCAGTGTGGATAGAACCATTTCTTGTTCTAGTCTCCCTGACTGAAGAGAAATAAGAAAGCAAATAGAGCACCAGCTGTTCTTCTTAAATTCTCTTCTTAAATTATGTCTATTATTATGCCTATCATGTTGGGTGCTACTTGTTTTTAATTTATGAATACAGCCTAGCAATTGTTTATTATCAAGCCTAAACTTATTATTATTTCAATATGCCCAGCTAGCTATCAATCAAGACATAGACACCTGTTATATTTTAAAATAGCCTTAGTTAACCTGGGGCAGGGCTGACATTAATCCGCTAAACTGCTTCCCATACTATCCCATACATGCCCCAATTCCATGCCATCTGCTTCTAATAATTTCTATCAAGCTACCTCCCATCCATAATTCCAAATACTTACTAATATTCTAGCCCAAACCCCATCCACCCTGGCCACGAGCTTCTCTTCCATCTAACCCATGATGGCGAGACCTCCTTCCTTCTCCTTGGGTCTCCTTTTTCCCAGGATTCCTCTCTCTCTCTCCATGCCCCAGGAACCTTAGCCACACTTATCTCCTCTGCCCTGCCAAAATGGAATGACTTTTTATTCATTAGCTTCAAAATACATCAGACCATCCTCCAACAACCAGCATCCATCCCTAACTGCTTCCATTCTGTGAATGCAATGTGATCAGCTACCAGGTGTTCGTCCTGCTGCAATCTACAATGGATAATTTTCCCCTCTGTATTACCTTCTTTTCTGTTGCTATGATAAAACATTATGAAAAAAGATAATTTAAGGAAAGGGATTGACCTTCTAAGGGGACAAGAGTTTATTATATAGCCAGAAGCCTATCAGAGTTGCCTTCTGAGAGGCTCCAACTAGGAGTGGTTCAAAACAGATGCTGAGACTCACTACCAAACATTGTGCAAAGCACAGGGGTCTCATGGAGAAGGATAAAGGGATTTGGAGGTAACTAGCACCTCACAAGACGGACAGAGGCGACTAACCAGGGCCCAGAGGGGCCTGTGGAGTTTGAAGCACCAACCAAAGAGCATGCATGAACTAGACCTAGGTCATCTAATAGATGTTGCAAATGGACAGCTCAGGCTTCCTCTGGGTCCACTAGTAAGGGGAGCAGAGGCTGTCTCTAACATAGACTTGGTTTCCTGCTTTTTGATCACTTCTTCCTGACAGGACTGTCTTGCCAGGCTACAGGGGAAGAGGAAAATCGCAGCCCTGATGTGACTTGATGAGCTGGGATGGGTGGGTAGGGAGGCTCCCCTTTTCTGAGAAATGGGGGAAGGGGAGAGTGGTTGGTGGGTGGGGCATGGAAGAGAGGAAGGAGGGAGCCACAAACTAGGTAAATAAATAAGTGAATAAATAAATAATAAATGAGTTTATCATGGTAATAAAATAAGGAAGCAAATGACAAACACGATAATTGGAGCAGAAAACTAAACCCACATACCCTCATTACACACATGACTCAGAAAGAATGAAGTGCAAGTAGCATGTAGCTTTAAATTCTAATAGCCCATTCCTGGTGAGGTACATCCTCCTGAAAGGCAATTAAACTTTCCCAAACAGCAACAGCTAGGACCAAGTGCTCAAATACTGTATCCTATGGGAAACATTTCTCATTCAAAACCCACAAACTGTGAGTCAGTCATCCCTTTCTTCCACTTGTTCTTGACAGATGTTTTGTCACAGGTGTACAAGAATCTATACAAATAGTATTCCCAAAGTTTCTGATTAATCCATGTTCTTTTGATCAGGAAGGAGATTATTATAGTATATTTATGAATATAAAAAGAATAAAGAAAATGCTTACTTATCATTTACAGGGACCTGTATATTTTATTACTATCATAAGTACTATCTCTTATAAATATTTGTTACCCTCAATAAAATAGCCTTAAATCCAAGATGGACAGAAAAAAATACATTGAACATATATAGAACAGTAAGACCATAGCATAGAAATGAATGGAGCTAATGCTTTAAAAGACAGTTTGGAAATGGGGAAAGGGTACAACTAATGTAACTTCAGCATCCATATATGGAATTGAAAAAAAAACAAAAGGAATAATTGGCTCTGGAAATATTTAAAAAGCATTGCAAGGCTTTGATCCATGAGAAGAGCTTTGGGGTTGTTTTTATGAAATAGAAAATTCAGAAAAGCATTATAATAAAACTGAACAAAATTCAAGTTACTGTAATGTGGTAGATATTATTATATGTGCAGCCAGACTTGATGCTTATTCTTGCCTAGGCTCCTGAATCTTCTTTCAAGTCCACTCTGCTGGCCTCTGAAAACAAGCCAACTCTTCATACATAGGAATAATACTTAGATATTTTAACTTATTTCCCTCTATATTTAGCATGACAGTTCTTATGTAAATATCTGCATTGTCCAGGATGTAGTCAGGATATGGGGATTGTGATGGAAATTCAAACTTGGCTTTATTCTTCTTCTTTATGCTGTGACCTATGCTTGCATTCTTCTCATTCTCATGTCAGTGTATCAATAGACTGTTGGATGTGCTACTTGTCCACTGATGTTTGTCAGTTATTCTTTTTTACTTTTTATTATAATTTATTTGCAGTATATCCTGATTGGTATCCCCTTGTTTTTATTTTCCCATTCTCACTCTCCTTTCCTCTTCTTCATAAATTCCCTACCCTAGAGACCAGTTGCAAGTCCCAGCATCTGTCCTGATCCCCCACTGGGTGAAGTCTTTCATAGGACACCTATGTTGGACTAATGTCCACTTATAAGTAAGTATATGCCATGTGTGTCTTTCTGGGTCTGGGTTATGTCACTCACTACGACCTTTCTAGTTCTACCCAATTTCCTGCAAATTTGAAATTTTCCTTGGTTTTAATAGCAGAGTAGTATTCATTGGGTAAATGTACCACCATTTCTTTATAAATTCTTCAGTTAAGGGACGTCTATGTTATTTCTAGGTTCTAGCTATTATGAAAAAAGCTGCTACGAACAAGTTGAGCAAATGCCATCATATGTGGAGCATCTTTGGGACATACACCCACAAGTGTGCTTGGGTATATGTGTGTGTGTGTGTGTGTGTGTGTGTGTGTGTGTGTGTGTGTATATGTGTGTGTGTTTGTGTGTATATATGTGCATATGTGTGTGCATATGCATGTGTGTGAATGTATACTGGTATCACATGCTACTGTAGGCATCCAGGCATCCAGCACAAGCATAACACAAGTTGCAGGAGTCATATTTCTCTTTTCCCTTGTTTACAGTCATACCAATCAGAACGTGACCGATATCATCCATCAATTATACTTATTGTTTTACAGCTTTGTAAATATTTTCCTAACAAGAGTTCCAAGTGTCCTATTTTCTAGTTCTCTGGATGCAACTGTCCCATTCAAGCAACATTAGCCTCACAGAATTTTGCAGTGTGCCATGGCCCTTGTTGTCTCAAAGCCTTGGACGTAGTTCATTACATTGTGGAGTTGCTATAATTGTCACCACATCTGGTAAATTATTTTGGCCAAATCAATTTCTCCTCAAATTTTAACTAAAATGTATGAGTCTTCTTATGTACATTTTAGGTTCATGATCTTCCTGTCCAGAGAATGTAAAAACATGTACATATGTACTGTTATTTCAATAGCATTCATCCCCTGTTACTATAACACACCTGTTATGATAACAAAATAACATCCAGTGTGCATGGAGTGATAAATCTAAGAAAAATCACAGAAAATCTCAGGAAATACATAAAAACTAAAGTTATTGAAAATACAGTTATTTATGAGAAGTGAAATGTGTCATTCAGTGCAAAGATAATTTGTATTTTTGAAAGAAATGGGAATAGTAGTACAGGAAAAAAGAACATTCAAAGATTAAATATTTCTGAGTAGCAATATACTTGAAATTTTATACAAAATAATATTCTATATAAGAAACAAATGTAATAGCATAACAATTTAGACATATTCTAAGAATACATTAACCTACATTAATTTAAAAACAATCCTGTAGAGATTTGTATGAAATAAATTTTCAATGAAAAACTTCTATATCTGAAGAGAAATGATACCACTCATATTGTATAAGTTACACAAGAAATGCATTCTCAAAGACTCCAACAGTTATGAACAACTGCTCATATATGTTCATATAGATACCCTTTTTTCAAAAGTGTGGACTGGCATCTGAATTGGCTCAGAAGGTGAGTCTGTGGGCCTCCAAGCCTGAGGAGTGGAATTCAGTATCCAGGACCCACACTGTAAAAGGAGAGAGGTGACTCCTACATGTGTGTTATGCTTATGTTGGATGTCTAGAGTAGCATGTGGTACATATATACACACTCACACACGCATATATACGTCACACAAACACACACATGCACACGTGTACACACACACAGACACACACACACATATACACACACACACACGGAAATATCCACAAATATAAACATAGATAAATAAATTAATATTTGGAAATGGATTAAAAATATATTGAATGAAGCATCTCACCATAGGAATGTAGTTCATTCTGGCAACCTTTTGGTGCACCTAAATATTAGTCATGTGGTGACCACTGTAATGGCTGAGTACTTATTTTTTCTACCTTGGAAGCTCCTCTTCCAATGTAAGCTTCTCCCATTTATTTCTCTCATTTCACTCAAATGCTTCTCCCTGGAGAATTCCAGTAATTTGAAGGGGCCCTTTCCACAAACACTATTAGGCTTTTTTTTTTTTTTATTAATTTATTCTTGCTACATCTCAATGTTTATCCCATCCCTTGTGTCCTCCCATTCCTCCCACCGCCATTTTCCCATTATTCCCCTTCCCTATGACTGTTCCTGAGGGGGATTACCTCCCCCTATATATTCTCATAGGGTATCAAGTCTCTTCTTGGCTACCTGCTGTCCTTCCTCTGAGTGCCACCAGGTCTCCCCCTCCAGGGGACATGGTCAAATGTGAGGCACCAGAGTACGTGAGAAAGTCATATCACACTCTCCACTCAACTGTGGAGAATATTCTGACCATTGGCTAGATCTGGGAAGGGGTTTAAAGTTTACCTCCTGTATTGTCCTTGGCTGGTGCCTTAGTTTGAGCGGGACCCCTGGGCCCAAATCTGCCTATCATATTGTTTCTACTTGTAGATAAAAGGATACAGAGGGTACTATTAGGCTTTCTAATGTTATTGTTTTTCTTTTCCATAGCATTGCTAATATTTTTGTTATCACTATACTGACTTATCGTATGTATTTTTTGTTGTCTCTCCTCTTTTTCCAAGATTTGTATGTTGTTTTTATTAAACATGCTGATATTTATTAGACACGCTAAACATGATGGAGAGAGAGAGAAAGAGAGAGAGAGAGAGAGAGAGAGAGAGAGAGAGAGAGAGAGAGAGAGAGAGAGAGACGGAGACAGAGACAGAGACAGACAGAGCCAGAGAGAAAGGGGAGACTGCCCTTTGAAGTGCAATTGAAAACAGTTGTAAAGTGCTATGTAGATTCTGGGAACCAAAGGCAGGTCCTTCTCAAGAACAATAAGTCTTGTTAAATGATGAGCCATCTCTCCAGCCCTGAACATCCCACAGTTGGTGAGACTTGAACCTGAACTGGAGACCTCTATGGATTTCTACTCCATCAGCTTAGATACTTTGTCCCAACTAGATGCTTCTCTTCTTTCTAAAACATAAACTCCACTACACCAAAGTATTCTCAGTTTTATTAATTTTTATACTCAAAATTCAGGAAGAAAGTTTTTATACTCAAAACTCAGGAAGAAAGCTTGATAACTATTAATGACTGAATGATTATATTGTTGAAATTTTATAAAATTATAATTTGTCTTTCTAAAATGTATAGAGTGTAATGAAAACAATTTAAACAGCCATAATCTCAACATTGATAGGTACTGCTATTATTAATTTAAACAATTTTTTAATATATTAGTATTTTATCAGTGAATATTAGTTCTGAAACTATATATTTTCCAAAATATTTCACATAAAATCAGCAAATCCACATTAAAATTAGTTATGAGATGTTTTGTTTGGAGAATTATGTATTAATGTTCATCACACTTATCCAAAGTTATAGCTTTTTAATAGTTTTAATTATACTTCATATTACTTAGATTTTTCTTTTTTAAAGAATGCAATTAGATTTGGGAATATGTAAGATGTTTTTTAGCTGAACATAAAGGCAAGGTTTATAAATACTCACCCAATGGTATATGGCTACAAATGTGAATTTGAGGACATAGCTGTTAATGCAATGAATTGGGAAAGATAAATGAGGGAATGATGTGGCTTTCAAAACACTCTCATGTTCCAGCTCAGCAAGCTACTTAGATGAAAGCCTTTCTACGTTTCCATAGCAATATTCATTTGCCTTTAGTACAGCATTCATCACATTGAACCAAATTTATAATTTATATATCTTTCTGCTTTGTATATCTCTATGTCATCTTTCTTATTGAGTTGAATGATATATCATAAAGCAAGTTAACTATCTGTCATGTTCAACATATACAAACATATTTATAACTAAATAGTAGTATAAGATGAAGTAAATAGTAATAAAGTATGTATATATATATATATATATATATATATATATAAAATTTTATAAAGCAAACCTAAGCTACCGGAAACATTAACGATAGACAAGAAAGTGTTTTAGACTTTTTGATTAGGTGAAGCCTGCCTTAAACTGAGAGGTTAAGAATTTAAAAACATCAGTCAAATACAGCATCTAAGCACATTGTGTGAAAATGTCATGATGACATATATTATTTTCTAAGACAACCTTAAAAAATGATCTGAATTTTAAAAGGTAAAGAAAATCCCAAGCTGCTGTGTATAGAGGGATGCGGCACATGGACATTACTGAGGTAGAGGCCACTGAGAAACAGAGCTGTTTGAGGTGAGGTTAGTGACATGGAACTGTCCCAGGGGTTCACAGCCTTGAGCAAAGAGTTACCAAAGCATTCCTGTGCAATTAGGGTTTCCGGGATGCTTTAAAGGATGAGTGCCATGTGATCTCTTAGATAAGCACATCCTCAGGTTAATAACAACAGATAGATATGATAAATTAGATATGATTAGGTAAGTTAAACTGTATATTAAAAATGCACATTTTTGTTTATTCTACTGTCCTGAAAACTAAAACTGATTAGATAGTAGCTAGAACTGATTTGTAAGTAGGACCTTATAGAACAAGAGATCTTCGTAGGTTACGTTCACTTGTTCATGATTATTAATGAACATATTATTTTTAAACATGCCCTTTAATATAATATTTATGTGTGAAAGTCTAAACAAATAAAAACAAATTGACTAAAAATATATCGGTAAAATACCTTTAGTCATTAATATGTACTTGATGTTATGATTTCTCACAGAATCTTTTCTGTGCTAGCTCCATGTACTGGCCTTATGCGTATTGGGAAGAAACTGTCTGTGGCTAAGGATTCAGGCTGACTTTAATTTATCAGCTGAAATGGAACATCAGAATATGAATGAGATGAGGAAATATTCTAACCAAGGTTTCAAATTTCGAGACCAAACTTTAAACTAGTGTACTTATCTTATTCCTGTTAGTTCATTCTTCAAAAAAGAAAAAAGAAAGTAAATATTTTCATGTTTTAATATTTTTAACTTATTTTAAACAGATATAATGTTGATAACTGTATCATAATAATAAGGAAAGAGCATATAAACCCCAGTTTTCAGTAGTTGTATTTTATGTATTTTAATTTACCATATAATGGTAATTATCAAACCCATGACCTCAGAAGTTTTAGGCAGGCACTCTACCATTGAGTAAATAAGCCCAAGGAACAATGACTATGTGTTTTGTGTATAGAAATCTAACAATAAACCCATTATTTTCCAAGTTAACTAGGATTATTAATCAGAACATTATTTGTATTTCATTCAGGATATACTTTAAAATATGTTCTTGTGTTTCTGCAGAAAATATTATAACAGGTGACAGCATGTACCTTCTCTCACACTTACCTGTCAGGGTGATATATTGGTTATGTCTTCTGTGGTGTCGATAAGACGCCAGGACTGTAAATAAAGTCAATCAGTTGCTTTCTTTGTTAGTAGTGTTTTCTGCATAGACATTTGAAGACTTTCTTCTTTTTTTATTTTCCTTGAAATCTAGAAACTTGAAAGAAGATGCTTTACATCCTCTTACACTATAACATTTTGTGATAAGAAAGTTGTTTTCTTTGCCAGACCAAGAGGAGTTTTCTGGGCTTCTTTACTTATCAAGCAGAAGTCTCTCACAGGTCAGATTTGAGTTTCAGAAGTGCCACTTTTTAAATAAACAATTTGAATGATTTGCAAGGCCCACTGCTGTTTTTACTAGTATCAAATTATTGCAAGCTCTTTTTTCAAATATGTCCTGAATCAAAGTTCATGAATAAGAGTAGAAGACCTTACATAGTTTCACTTGCTCTAATATTGTGCACAAATGAAAATTCTTTCACATATGTAAGTGAAAATTGCAATTTTCAAATTATTCTGTGAATAAAATATTTTAAGTGAGATATAATTTATAAAGTGTTAAAATGAAGAGCAGCTATTAAGATCTAATTGTGAATTTGTCTGTTCAATTAACAAATAATTTCTAAAAATGTTATTAAATATTTCTTATCCAAAATTATAAAATACAAGATCTTATTCAAGAATATTACAAAGTTGGACTTGAGAAAATGGTTATTTATAATTTTTGAAAATAATTTGACTTCCTTTTTAGACTTTATATTTTATGTAAAAATTAACTTAAGTAATGGTTCACTAAAACTACAATTCATTGATAAAAGTTAGGCAATTGTGCAGAATAAAAAATGTTTTAAAATTCTAATTTTTTTCTTTATGTGGAAATCCTTGGTTCAGTTTATGTTGTAAAATAAACTAAAATAGCTGACCTGGGTACCAGGTATATAATAAGTACAATAAGGAGTGCATATTTTTTTCATTTTCTTTGAAGTTCATGAGAACTAAACTTTTTAACTAGTAGATGTGGTTTCTATGTGACATCATAAACTCTTCCGTGATGTTTGAATTGGAAGTTCGGAAGTCAAATTCATTTGTTCAAAGATTACACATAAAGGGAAATTCTCATACATATGGCACTTTGGTTATGAATATACTTTTTAATTGTGAAATGCTTAATTAATTAACTAACTTACCTACTTTATATCCTGGTGGTAGCTCCCTCCCTCCTCTCTTCCCAGTCCTAGTCTTTCTTCTGTATTCTCGCTCCCCTACTCCTCAGATTTGGGGAGTCCTCCTACCCAGCCACCTCAGCTCATCAAGTCACATCAGGACTGAGATTGTCCTCTTCCCCTGTGGCCTAACAAGGCAGTCTTATCAGGGGGAAGTTATCAAAATGCAGGCAACAGAGTACATGCCATAGACAACTCCCGCTCCCCTTACTAGTGGACCTTCATGAAGCATGAGCTGCCCATGGGATGCATCTATGTAGAGGACCTAGGTCCAGTCTACGCATGGTTCTTGGTTAGTGCTTCAGTCTCCAAAGGCCCCTCTGTGCCCTGGTTAAACAGACTCCTTTGGTCTTCTTGTGACCTCTAGTCACCTTTAGGTCCTTTTATCCTTCCCCCCAGTTTTCCACTAGAATCCCTAAGCTTTGCTCAATGTTTGGCCTTGAGTCTGAGAATCTGTTTTAACTGGTGCTGGGTAATCTCTTACAGGACAACTCTGAAAGGTTCCAGTCTACAAGCATAGCAGAGTATACTTCATACTGTTAGGGGTTGGCTCTTTTCGATGGGGTGGGTATTGGGAGGGCCATGCATTGTTTAGAGGAAGAAGAACACCAAACTACCCACAAAAACTTCCATCCAAAACTTACCCTACCTACAAGAGGAACAAGGATAAAGGTAGAACAGATAAAGCAGAGAATGAAGGAATGTAAAAGCAATGCCTGGCCCAACCCAAATCCCACCCCATGGAAGAGAGCCAGTCCATGTTACTATTTTTTTTTATCTTTTTTTTTACTTTAAAAAAAATCATTAATTTATTCATATTACATCTCAATGGTTATCCCATCCCTTGTATCCTCCCATTCCTCCCTCCCATTTTTCACTTACTCCCCTCCCCTATGACTGTGACTGAAGGGGACCTCCTCCCCCTGTATATGTTCATAGGTTATCAAGTCTCTTCTTGGTCACCTGCTATCCTTCCTCTGAGTGCCACCAAGTCTCCCCATTCAGGGGACTTGGCCAAATATGAGGCACCAGAGTATGTGTGAAAGTCAGACCCTACTCTCCACTCAACTGTGGAGGATGTCCTGTCCATTGGCTAGATCTGGGTAGGGGTTTGAAGTTTACGGCCTGTATTGTCCTTGGCTGGTGCCTTAGTTTGAGCGGGACCCCTGGGTCACTACTAATGAATATACCTTTGTTTGATCACAAAATATGTTTTGGTACTCCATGTACTTATCTTCTGCGCATTGTGGGAAAGTTTTCTTGGCTGAATCATATCACAGAAAATCCTATTCATCTGTACATGCACAATAAATGGACTTTCCTCATCACTAAACGCCTCCTGTAAGTAGCCCAGGCCTGGAAGGTACTCTTGATCTTCTGGTCTATACTCCACCCTTCTTGGTGACTGAGCAGTCTGCAGTGGTATGGCCAAGTCAGACACTGTGTATGCATTTTACAAGAAGCATAGCTTTAACAATTTACCTCCACAATCATTCCACAATGGCTTCTAAACAATACATCTAATTAGTTACAAAAATTAACCAAATGCTGAGAATAAAATGCTTCCAAATTCTTAGGTATGCTGTTTCCATGGAAATTGTCTCAGCTTAAGTTTTAAAAATAAATTAAAAGAAGGCATTTGCCATGAAAAACAATTTACTAGATATTGTTTATAATTCTTCCATGTAGCCTTCCAGTGGCCCTTATTTCTTTTAGAATGAAAGCTCCTGAAGTTTTGATGCTAGCCCTCATTGCTCTCCTGAACCCTTTTCTCTAACGTCCTGCTCATCTCTCACAAATACTTTGACCTGCTTGCAATTTCACAAATAAGCCAAACACTCTTTTAGCATAGGGCATTTTCCTTCCTGGAGATAATCATTCCTCTTCATTTACACACTTTCTCTTTCTTCACAGACATTCCCCTTTCTGAAATATAAACACAGTCTTTTCTTTCTTCAAGATAATTTCTTGCTTTTTAGCCCATGGGTCTGTAATTTGTGATTCTACTATGTCAGTCTCATGAAGCATGGAATCATAGAAATTATTCTTTCATATTTATGCTTTTCTTTCTTTCTTTCTTTCTTTCTTTCTTTCTTTCTTTCTTTCTTCTTCTTTCTTTCTTTCTTTCTTTCTTTCTTTCTTTCTTTCTTCCTTCCTTCCTTTCTTCCTTTCTCTCTTTCTGTCTGTCTTCTTTTATACTTCACAATATAAAATATTTTTATCTTTGCTAGCATGAGTCTTCATTTCCTATGAATGTGGTCTTTGTCTTAAAATCAGGGTAGAATATTGTCTATACATATTTCTTAACTATTGCTAAAAGTAAAATCAATACAATTAATTCCTTAACAGCTCATAATTTTATTTTTAGTTAAATTTTCTTCAGAAAATGCCATTTCTATCATGTTAACACTGTGCCACCAGAAGAATTAGTACACTGACTGTTCATTTTTTGTTATCTTTGTATTTGTTTTTTCAGTAACAGTCTCATTTGTATATTATAGGATGTGGTTAAGAACTTAATTATTTTGACTTGCTCATAACCAAATTATGGTTTATGTACAATTTCTGAAACTTTATATGGTTTTATTAAAGCACTTCTTTTCAACTTATATGAAGCTATAAACATATATGCAAAAATTCACACTAATTTTAATTTTATCATTCAAATTTTTCTTATGTGTGGAGTGTGTAGAGGTGTGTGTGTGTGTGTGTGTGTTTGTGTGATTGTATGTGTGTGAGTGTGTCATTACAACAAAGATAGGAAATAGGACTTTTTTTCACTTTTCTGATGGCCTTTTAAATTAAGCACAATTCATACATCACTGTAGATAAGTCTCTCTTCTTCTCAAATTTCTTATAAGTGGAACATATACATATTGTATGTCTGTCTTCTTTGACCCATCATGATATTTGCTGCTTTATTCATATTGGATGAATATAATTTTTTTTTTTTTACTTTTAACTACTGTGATTTTTGTCTCCATTGACTGATATATTATAATTTAGGTACTATCTTTTATTTTGTTGAAGTTGTTAATTTGTTATTTTTCAAACTTCCGTTTTGAAAACTATGTTATCTTTTTTAACAAAAATGTAGCTTTTTAAAATAACAGTGGGATTGATGTCTTCTATTGAAAAGGCAAAAGAAGAAAGAAGCATGTCCTGTGGAATGTAGACTGAGCGTAAGACCTTTGCGGTAAGACCTGAGGAAACCGTCTCTTGTCTTTAACATAATGGGATATTTGTTTGATGGTATTCATGCTGAACTTTTGCAAGAACTAATTTATTACACAGTTCGAAATCCTCTTCAGACCTAAATATTCAAATTTGGCTGCTAAACTCTTGTAGAAATATGCCTTTCTCATTTCTACTGTTGCTTTCTACTTAGTTCTTTTTTTTATTCAAGACATCTGAAGAAGAAACACACTAAAATTTTAATAGTCTAATGACCATCAGAAATGCTTCCCAGTTTCAATGGGTATGGATAGCAGGCTCCATTTAGAACTGGGAACTTAGGCAGATATATCCTGCCGTAGTAGTTCCAGAATCCCCAAGGGAAACAAGATCTTGGTTAGCAGCAGGATTTGGAGACTTTCATTCCTCAGAAAGATGGTTAAAAACCTAATAAATTGTATAAGTGTTTATCCTGATAACATTCATTGTCAAGTGATTAAAATCTCATCTATGGAGTTAACTGATTCCACACAAAAATCTTCCCTTAAATATTAAAATGACTATATTTTAGTCCAAATTAGATTAGAGGAATAAAAATGGATTTAATTATTAAACATCAAGAGGGCTCACTGATGGTATTATGAATCACAATGACTTTTACAAGTGAACTTTTGAGCAAAGAAAGGTTAACCTAATTACTCTGCTCTGGTGAGTATATTTATTTATTTATTTATTTATTTAGGGTCTAAACAATGATGGTGCTAGCTATAAAATCTAATTAAGAAAAGCATTCAGATTTCATGGAAAAATAGTAGCATTAAAAATAGACTTCACAAAGATGTGCTTTAAAAACCTGACCTAATGATCCAATGACCGAAAACAACAGAGTCCTGAAATTATTTCAGTACCACAAAACCTATTAATTCATTACTGGTATGAGCTCTGATTTCATGAAGTAATTTGCACTCCACCATTTGACCCAAATAGCAATTTTATATGGTAGGAAAAACACAAAACTTGTAGAGCTGTGTCTATTGTTGTGGGGAATTGACAACATTTAGAAGTAGCATTCAGTACTACCTTGCTATTTGATCTTTGAATTTTAAATAATTACACAAGTACCTAGATTCTTTATTCAATTCCTTTTTTCTTTTTCTAAATTTTCAAATATTTACTTAGTGATATGTATATGTGCGTATGTGTGTATATTTTTGTATGTGTGTGTATGTATACATGTGTTTGTATATGTTTATGTGCATTTGTGTGTGTATGTTTGCAATTATGTGTGTATGTGAGTGTATACATGTTCCACATGCTACCCCAGGCATCCAAAACGAGCATAACACACATTCAGGAGTCACTTCTCTCATTATACCTTGTGGGTTCTGGGTATTGAGATCCATTCCTGAGGATTGGAGGCCAACAGTGTCACCTTCGGAGAAATTTCTTCAGATGCCAGTACATATAACGGGAAAAAAATTGTATCTTTACTAGTTTTTCATAACTGTTGGAGTGCTTTGAGAGTGCATTCCTTGTGTGTTATTCATACAATATGAAGAATATAATTTCCCTTCAGATATAGATATTTTTCATTGAGGACTGATTTAATACAACTCTCTATAGGATTTAAAAAAAATTAATATAGGTTAGTACATTTCTTAGAAAATGTCTAAATTATTATGCTATGACATTTGATTCTTATATAGAAAGTAATTTTGTATTAAATGACAAGCATACTCCTATAGAGAGAAGGAGAAAAAAGGTGAGAGGTGAATATGAGCATTGTATTCAAAGTAATATTATGTGTTTCCCCACTTTTTCTATGTGTAGAGCACAAATATACATATCATTGAACACATTTATGTATGTATACCTATATGTAGTAACCAATAACTATCACAAAAATTTCCTCTGACCTAATGCATTTGTATTTAAGTCATTTATCTGACAATGATAGAACCTAGCATAAACTGCAAAGGCTTTCATATTAAACAGGTCTAAATTCAAGTCCTGGCTTAATCACTAGAGACAACTAATCAAAATTTCCCATTTATATGACTCAGTTTCCTCTGTGCAGGATTTATCTTATTGAATTATCTGTTGTGTTATTGGCTGTATCTCCTTGTAAGCACCTACCATTAACCACCTTAATATTTTCATTGATACAATTATCACTGTTGATTCATTCCTTGCCCATAACACCTCCCTTCATCCTCATACACCACTGGTTGCAGTTAAGTGGGAAGAGAGGCATGCTTTGAAATGGGCTTATTACACTTTTGATTATACCTAGGTTGAATTATATGTATGCCTTACAACAACCATGTGGTTTATTTATATGATTGTTTTATACTTTATATCCACCTTGAAAGTCCTGTAGCACTTTATATCTATACCATTAATTTGCCTCTGGTCAATTGCTAGCATCCACTGCTAGTACTAATTCATAGTTTATAGTTTGCTTCTCTAGATGACTTTAACCACCTCAAAAAAAGAAAGATTAGTTTGTGAGAGTTATTATTAAGATGTCTTTTTATATTGTAAGCACTTGGTCAGTTTTGTTGATACAGTATTTGAGGAAAAGATAATATGTCCCTTTGTTAAAAAACAGAGTATACTTTTCTGTTCTATCTGGTGCCACTTTGCTAATAAAAGAACCACTTGCAAGATATTTAATTTGTGGTGATGTTTAAAATGTACACTGGGAAATGAAGTGCTACAATTTTGTGCATTGCTTCTTCATCTGGCAGGATGTGAGAGGTGGTAGTCAAGCTGTTGGGGGTGATGTGAAGCTTTAAAAACCGACTGGAAAATTGTATTAAACAAAGTACAAAACAGAAATGGCATGGCAGGAACATAGGGCTAGTTGCCACAACTACTGTAAAGCAATCAAAGTCTTTCCGTTAACCTCAGTGAGATCAAGAACACTTACTCCAGGTGCCTCCAAAGCACTAAGCTGGTTGTTGGCATGCCTGAAACCCAGCTGTCACAGCTACTGCAGTGCTTCTTCCCTTTGCTGGCTTAACTGTAGGTTTGTCTCTGCAGCTGAAATTGTGAGACAGCCTCTGCATCAATATTTTATTTTAATGTTGACAACGAGTGTGTGGGCTTTCCATAAGCAATGTTTAGTTTTTTTTTCTGGAAATTTGACTTGAAATTTTTTGAGTCTAACACTGGCTTAAAGATCAATTTTTCCTGGTCTTTCAGTAGTTTTGGAAAATAATTAAAGTTATTGTTTGAAAAAGATCAGGGTTGAAAATCTTACAAATATATTAGTGTCAGAGTATTCTCAGGAGATCTTAATTATAAAAAATTAACATCTGATAATTAAAAGTACAGATTCTATACCACGCACATTTATTTTAGTCAAAATACATTTTAAAATATTATTTTGTAAAACAATGTGTATTCTAGAAATAGAATATATTATTCTATTACTTAGTTGATCAATTAAATGCAAGGTAAACAGTTTCAGTTCGTCATCATTGTGGGACCGATATAAATGAAATGACCCCTAAGTTTCGCTATATTTTAAAACTTGATAATATACATGTTTAGCACTTTTCTAGTACCACAATAAACTTCATAATGGAACTCTTAGTTTGCTTTCTCTATGACAAGTGACATATAATTTATTTGTTTTCTCTATGACTTTCTATATGACAAGTGACATATAGAATGACTCATGTTAAGCCAGGTAGTCATATATTTTGAAATCAACTACATACTTTGTAACACTGACTGTGAACTGGAATATTTCCTTAAGAACATGTAGGCTAAAACAGTTCAGTACCTCGAGTGGAATCTCAGGCCTATTATCGTTACTTTTGGCCATCAAGAATTAGTATTTAAGATGGCCACTGAAAACCAGAGATGAAGAAGATGCTAGTAACTCATCAGTATGATACATGTGATGTATTATCATGTTGAGTTGCTTAGTAACTCTTGGCAATTTATTGCAAAGTCTGTAAGTACATGGAATTTGTTGCTTTTAGCATTTTCAATTTCTTTTAGATTCTTTCAACCCATTGTAAGACAATATGACAACATCCACTAATGGTTGAAACTGAAAGCAGTATGTATGTATGATGCTGACTCTCATTCTGTCTGTTTGTCTGTCTGTCTGTATGTATATCTACATATTCATCAGAATTTACAAAAAGCTCAGTTGAATCTCACTTTATACAAACCTCAACATGCTCACACAGTGTATAACAGCAACTAAAGTAGGATTTCTTAAGATTTCCTACGCGGAGACTTTCTTTTTTTTTTTTTTTTGTTTTTGTTTTATAATTTTTAAAATGACGTAGAATACATAAATTTATAAAATAATAGACACATGGAATGTTTATTAATAATAAATTATACAGTATTTTAGAATTTCATTTTAAAACAATTCTTTAGGATACATACATCTCTATAATTTGTTAACGATAAATTCAAATTTGTGTACCAATAAGATGGACATGAATTTTCTTCCTCTTGTTTTTATATTTCTTTTTATTTTACCTGAGACAGGGTCTCCCAATGATGCCCTAGTTGGCTTGGAACTCACTATGTAGAGTAGGCTGATTTCAAACTCCAAGAGATTTGCCTGAGTGTAGCTCTGGAGTTCTGTGATTAAATTCTTACACAACCATGTCTAGGTATTTATTTCTAAATAAAGAATTAAATACTGTCTGGATATGTGGTACTGCACACTGCATGATTGTTTTGTGTAGCTATTTCTTCTGAACTGAAACACTCCTTTCAGAAGAGAGGCTCATATGACCCAAGAAACTAATTAAATTTACAGGGCATAATGAGATCAGAAAGTTACATAATTCATTAGGACATGCCCCCAAACTATAGAAACAACACCATTCTTGCAGAATTGCTTTCTAACTGTACTGAGAACAATAGGAATGCAGCCTTTCTCATTATTACATCCTATAATAGGCTTTTCCATGATGCACCTCCTCTTAATTCTCCCAAGTTATTCTACGTATTTCTTTATACATGTGCCTCTCACTGACCTTAATGAACTCATTGATTCATCAAGATGGACTTGAGTGTAGTTGTTTCTTTGCCCTATCATTGTTGCTGAATTTCCAGTGAATAGACATTTGTCTGTGTCTCCCCAGGAAAAGCCATAAAATAAATAGTTACAACATCTTCAAGGTTGGTTTATAATTCTATTTTATCATTTTCATTACTGAACACCACTTTGTATAAACACTGATACAAAATGGTAATGACAACAATTATTTGAAATTCAATTTTTTCAAAGTCAGAATCATTTAATATTTTAAAAAATCAAATTCAAGACAGAAATGCAAGCATCATTTTTCTTTTCACTAATTTGTTTTTATAGTCAATAATACAACTTCCATTCCAGTTTCCAAATAAATCAAACAGCACCATTAAAAATCAAATATTCTAACAATGCATTCAAAGTATACTAATTTGATAATTATATGCTGGAAGATTGCAGTGGGAAATTGCTAAGCTTTTATTTACATACACAAACCATTTGGTTTTCTTAAGAGCAGTTTTTGTGTAAGCACTGGAATTCAGAATGTACAGCAGTTTCAAAGTTGAACTGAAGAATTTCAGGCAATTGTTTGTTATTCTTGTGTGATATGAAAAAAAAAAAATGTGGTGCAAAGTTGACATGTCCTGTCTTCATAGTAAGAACTTCCCAGAAATGGTATAATTCCACATGGGAGAAACATTACTAAAGGTTAAACTACACATCAAACACCACACATTAGTAGTGGGAGACTTCAACACTCAACTCTCACCAATGGACTGATCATCGAGACAGAAACTAAATGGAGAAATAAGGAACGCAAACAACCTAACGAAACTATGGTTATGTGGACCTAACTTATATCTACAGAAAATTTCATGTGAACACAAAAGAATATACCTTCTTTTCAGCACCTCATGAACCTTCTCCAAAATTGACCTTATATTCAATCACAAACCAAACCTTAACAGATACAAGGATACTAACATAACTCTTGTATCTTATCAGACCACCATGAATTAAAGCTGGAACTCAACAACAACAGAAAAAACAGAAAGCCTACATTGTAAATGAGAAACTTCCTATTCAATGACCACTGGGTCAGCCATGAAGTAAAGAAAGAAATTAAAGACTTTCTAGAATTCAATGTAAATGAAGCCAAAATATACCCATGTTGTTTTATTTGAAAACCCCAGATCACTCTGTTTTACCAATAAAAATTCAGGAGTCAGATGTTGTGCTGTAAAACTGGCTAGCTCAGAGAGGCAGAAAAAGCATCCAGCTGAACTTCCTGCTCAGCTCACATCCCAGTGGAGAAGTCACAAAAGGCTTAATAGTTCAGCTGACAGGCCAATTAAAAAAAAAGGTATAAAAAACCCAAGGCTTGCTATCTCACGGTGAAAAAAGCCAAAGGACAAGGAGCTGAGGAACTCAAGTGCTAGAAAGCTGAAGTCCAAAGAGCTAAAAGGTAAAGAGCTAAAATTTCAAGAGTAAAGCCCAAGAGCTAAAAGCACCAAAGACCCCTTCTGTTTCTATGTGCTATCTTAAATACCACTAAACCCAAAGTCCCTTCTACTCTCTAATCCCTGTTAGCTGGTTGCTTGCTTTACTTTTTGACCTAGGGACAAATTTATTAAATCCTCTGTACAGATTGTGGAGAGCCATGCCAAGTTCTGCCATGTCAGAAATCCTGTGCTTAGGCTGCATGCTGTGACCCTCCAGTTGCTGACCTTTGCCTCAGGAGGTCTTGTGTTCTAGGCTATCCTTGGACTATTTACCTTGGAAAGAAGTAGGGAAGTCCCAACTTGGAACCACTCAGAAGATCAAGGAAGTTATTTACAGGAAACGACTCAGAGAACTAGGAAGTTCTACAGGGAGCGATTTAGATTATTGTATTCTTGCCCGGGGGCTAGGGTGAGTGAGATTAGAATAGATCCTATTGACCTTGCTCTATATATGTTCTGACTAGTCGGGCATAAACGTGAATCCTGAACAGAAATTTCCTGACTTGATTCATTATTTCTCACATTTCTGTATACTACTTTCAATCCCCACTCCCTCTTTCAGGTGTACCCTGATTTGATTTTTTCAGTAGGCTGGGTCCTGACAACAGATAGATCTAGGATTAAAGGTGTGTGTAAGGCTTGCTAAACCACACCCTATTCACCTGCTTACAATAAACAGAAAGTTCTTGGATTAAAAGTATGTTAGGGTTCAACCACAAGAAACAGAGATTTACAGCTCATTCTCAGGTATCACAGTGGGATCAAGGATATATTTTTTACAGTTCACAATCTCAGGGATCACCATGGGGTCAAGGATAAGATTGTAACTTCACAATCTCATGCAGATCAAATATCCTGCATCATACTCAAATCTATGGAACATACTAAAAGGAGTGCTAAGAGAAAACTTCATGGCATTAACTGCCTTCATAAAGAAAATAGAGCAATCCTATACTAGCAATTTAACAGCACACCTGAAAACTCTAAAACAAAAAGAAGCAAACACACCAAAGAAGAGTAGATGACAGGAAATGATTAACCTCGGAGCAGAAATGAATAAATTAGAAACAAAGAGACATCACAGTAGACATTGAAGAAATCCAAAAATTCATTAGGTCTTACTTCAAAAGCCTGTACTCCCCACAATTGAAAAATCTAAAAGAAATGTAGAATTTTCTTGATAGATACTACTTACCAAACTTAAGTCAAGATCATTTAAACAGTTTAAACAGTCCTATAACCCCAAAGGAAACAGAAGCATTCATCAAAAGTCTCCTAGGGCCAGATGGTTTTATTGCATCATTAGACCGAACATTCAAAAAAGAACTAATACCAACACTCTTCAAACTAGTCCTCAAAATAGAAACAAAGGCACATCACAAAACTCATTCTATGAAGCCACAGTCACCCTGATAGCTAAGACAACACCTTAAATAACTTCTGCTCATTAATTCAACCTGGATGGCTACATGTAGAAGATACAAAATTGATCTATACTTACCAAAATGCACAAAAATTCTCTCCGAATCAATCAAAGACCTCAACAGAAAACCTAATATGTTGAACTTAATAGAAGAGAAATTTGTGACTAGCTGAGAACTCAGTGATACATGAAAATACTTTCTGAATAGAACACAACTACCACAGAATAAATCAGACCTCGTGAAACTGCGAGGTTTCTGTACAGAAAAGGACACTATCATTCTGACAAAGTGGCGCTATACAATTGGGGAAAAGTGTGTTATCATCTATATATCTGATAGAAGGCTAATATCCAAAATATATAAAGAGGTCTAAAAACAAATAACTGAATTGAGAAGATGCTGCAAATCTAAAGAGAGAATTCTAAACAGAAGAAACTCATGTGGATGGAAAAACAAATGTTCAACATCTTTAGCCAGCAGAGAAATACAAATCAAAACTACTTAGATATTTTTTGAGTACCTGTCAGAATGGCTTAGATTAACAAAACAAGTGACAGTTATGCTGGTGAAGCTGTGGAGTAAGAGGAGCACCCATTCATTGCTTATGGGAGTACAAACTTGCAAAACCACTATGAAATTTAGCGTGACATTTCCTCAGGATGAGAAGCCATCTACCTCATGATCCTGTTCTATGATGCTGGACATATAAACAACGCAGGCTTCTTTCTATCACAAGGACACTTGCTCCATCATCCTCATTGCTGGTCTATTAAAAAAAAGTATATATTTCTCAGTGTAAAAATGGAGAAAGAAAACGTGGTACATTTATAATGGAAATATTACTCATCAGTTATGAAAAGAGACATGACATTTGCAGGCAAATGCACGTAATTAGAAAAAAATCAATAATATCCAAGCTAAAATCCATAGAATCACAATAGTAGGTATATAGTACAGATCTAAAGGAGGCAGAGAAGTCTCAATAAGGGAAATCAAATAGACATGGAGCTTGTTCTTTCTTCAATGACTCTCTGTAAAACTCTCCTGGTAAAAACCGCATTTGAATTCCATGAACCGAATTGCCACAAACTCGACTCCACTGCACTGTCTCTTAACTCACTGACTCAACCAAACTGACCAGAACTCAGAGATCTGCACTGCATGCCTTTGCCTCCCGAGTGCTGACATTAAAGATGTACACCAAGCCCGGATAGAATTTTTTCTTTACCTTAAACTTTCTCTGTACCAGACTATCGCTGAACTTGCTTGCCTCTTTCTCTCCTGGTATTAAGGACATGAGAAGTAGAAGGTCTTTACATATTATTTCTTGTGGGGAGCAGTGCTAAATTCTGCCATGTTAGAAACCCTGCGCTTAGAGTACATGCTGTGACCTTCCAGTTGTCCACATTTGCCGAATGTGTTCTAGGCTATCTTTGGATTTTACCTTTGAATAGAAATAGGGAAATCCCTACGGGGAACCACCCAGAGGATTAAGGAAGTTCTTACAGAGAGCTACTCAGAGAAATAGGAAGTTCTTACAGGGAGCTATTCAGGCTATTATATTCTTTCCTGGGAGCTAGGGAGAGTGGGATCAGATTAGATCCTTTTGACCTTGCTCTATCTATAGTCTTACTCCTCCACATTAAAGGGAGTCTTGATCAGATATTTCCAGACTTGACTCAATGTTTCTCTCATCTCTGTACCCCACTTTCAATCCTCACTCCCTCCTTTAGGTGAACCCTGGTTCAATTTTTCCCATGGGCCTCTGCATGCCTTTGTCTCCCGAGTGCTGGGATTTAAGATGTATAACACCAAGCTTGGATTTAATTTGTCTTTACCTGGAACTTTCTCTGTACCATGCTATCCTTGGACTCAGAGATATGCTTGCCTCTTTCTTTCCTGGCATTAAGGACATGAGACATAGAAGGTCTTTACATATGATTTCTTACCAGAGCAGTCATGTTCTAAATTAAAATTCCTCTACAGAGAGGGGACTGAATGGGCAGTGAAGTGAGGAGGGGGTTGTGTAAGGAAATACAGGTAGAGACAGCTAAAATTAAGTACCATTTGATGGGTAGAACAAAAACCAAGTACTGTAGAACCTATTAAAATTCATGCATATATGAAGGCAATTTAAATGATACTGCCAAAGAATGAGGTAGACAGAGTCTTAATTTGATATTTCTTGTTACCAAAAAAGGCTTTATTCATAAAAATGGGTTATATCTAATTGAGTTCTTGCCCAAAAGAGCTGCACAGGAAACCCCAGACAACCCAGACTGTTGCCAAGAATATAGAGTGCACAAATTGACAGCAAATTTCCATTATTAAAAACAACTCATTGAAATGAAGATGCAGATTCAGTGCCCATTCAGAGCCTTCACCTCTAAGTCTCAGACTCTTTGGTACATGAAAATATTCTATGCTTTCAAAAAAAATTTTAAAAAGCAAACACTAAGCCTGCCACAACCTTTTTATTAACCATGTTATTCTGCTTGAAAGATATGCTATGTCAGTGAAGGCACAAAGCTTATGGGAGTAACCAAATAATAACTGCTTTCATAAGGCTCACTTCATGAGATAGAACCCAAAGTTGATTCTGCTTTGACGGATCAAGAACATGAGAGAAGACAGTCCAGGTACTTAAAGTAAAACCTAATCCTTCTGGTCTGTTAAAAGTGATATAGTGATAAAACGACTCTCAATGATACCCTACTGTGCTCATATAGCAGTGCCCTGTCCAGCGTCAGCAGAGAGGCTTCCTTCTGCAGAAGATGGGAACAAATACAGAGACTCACATCAAGGCTTTACAGGATGTGAGACCTTGGAACACTTAACCCAAAAGACCATGTCTTCATCACACCTCTCTCCCAGTGCTCAGGCAACCTAATGGAAGAAGAGGCAGTGAAAGATCCAGAGGAGGTGGAGGACACCATGAAAGTAAGGCCTTCTAAATCAGCATGGGAAAAGCTCTCAGGAACTCACAGAGACTAAAGCAGCATGTGCAGGGCCTGAATGGGTGTGCCCCAGGTCAACTAATTGATGAGTTAATGAAAAGCTAGTCCCTAAAGGTTAACAATGCACTGTCACTTATACCTGACTGTAGAAGGAGGATCAGCTTTCCCCAGTAGTGGGACACTGGGTATATCAACCACATCAGTGCAGGCATCATGCTCAGGAGTAGCAGAGTAACATATATTTGGACTCCACAGTGTTTGTTATTTTTGTTTATTTATTGTTTGGTTTGTGTGTGTGTGTGTGTGTGTGTGTATTATTTAGTTTAGTGTTTTTTGTTTTTTATTTCTTTTTGATGTGGTTATTGTTGTTTCATGGAGGTTATGTTTTTATATTGATCTTTTATTTCTTTTTTAAGAAAGTGTCCTGTGTTAATAAAAATACAATCTGACTGAGAATGAAAGTGAATCAGACAAAAAGAAAGCCTGCAATACTTGATACAGGAAGGAATGTGGAAATGAAATGAAATAAAATTAAATTAGATATGTTTTTCAGGGAGAAACACCTGGAGCTGGGAGCCATATTGGGGGTGTCTGGAAATCCAGTGCAGTAGATACTTCCTAAAATCTATGAAGTTGACCCCACAGTATGATCTGGTCCTCTGAGGAAAGGCTTCCAGTCCTGGAACTGGGTTGCACTTATTTGAGTTATCATCTAGTGAGTTCTTTGTAGACATATAAACACTCCAGGCTGACACTAAAACACTAGCTCACTCTCTGAAAACTGACAATGCAGGCTCCATTACTGAGGTGATATCCACACAACTCATTGCATATAGAAAAGTTGAGTTGGGGATTTCATGGAGTCTTCACTACTATGTTCTAGTCTCTTTAGTGTGAGGTGGTCCTCTGAAGGCCACAGAAAGAGAAACCTAGACACAACTACAAAACCTTTGGCCTACTATCTGTGAAACCCAGTCACAAAACCCTTGACCTACAGTCTGTCCAGCCTACGGAGGCAATGGTATACTGGGGTATGGTGATTCAGAACTTGTTGGAGTGGCCACCCAATGCCTGCTTTATCTTCAGGTCCATGGCAGAAGAAGCAGCCAATGCTCTATATTGCCTGGATGATCAGGTACTGTAGACTGGATAAGGCATATGTCTCAGGTATAACCAAATGGAACTGGCCATAAAGCGAAATAAAAAAATTTTAAAATCAATGAAATGATTCCTAAGGACACTCACTTATATTCACAGATTTGTGCCTTATTCAGTTCAGTCATGTCAGAAAGGATTCCTCTGGCAGCAGATGGGCATATAGAGATCCCTCCAGCCAGACATGTGGAGAGTCTAAATTGGTGGTTTCCATCAGATCCTTCCTCTCATATCTCAGGGTACTCTACAGAAAAAGGAGGAGGAAAGATTGTAGAAGTCAGAGGGGATGGAAGGCAGCAGGAGTGCAAAGCTCATGAATCAACTAAGTAGGTTTACAGAAACGGAAGCAGTAAGCACAGAAGCTGCATGGAGGTGCACCAGATCCTCTGCATATATGTTATGGCTGTTAGGTTGCTGTTTTGTGGACTCCTAATGGTGGGAGCAGATGTGTCTCTGACTCTTTTGCCTGCACTTTGGACTAATTCCTCCTACTTGGTTGCCTTTTCCAACTTTGATATTAGGACTTCTTCCTTGTCCTATTGTATCTTGTTTTGTCCTGATTGTGTGTTCTCCCTTGGTGGCCTGCTGTTTTCTGAAGAGGAAATGAAGAGAGAGTAAATCTGGGTAAAATGGGGTATGAGAGGCAGCTGGGAAGAGTGGAGGGAGAGGAAAGTGTGGTCAGGATGTTTTATATGAGAGAGGAATCTATTTTCCATTAAAAAAAACAAACATTTAGAAAAATTATCTTAAATAATGAAAAGTACAATAATAATACTTGCTAAACATAGCAGAAATGAATTAATTAGAATTTAAAATATGTAGGCAGAGAAAAAGTTTTCTGTATACTGGTTTTTTGGATATATGTTATTATAAATAAAAATTACATTCTATGAGAATGAAAATGAGTTCTATTATAAAAAAATCTGCAAAACTAGATAAAGAAAGAACTATGGTTAAAAAGGAACAAAATTATATACACTTTTGATCTGTTCAGAAAAGTTGTAAAAGAATGTGAAAAGAACATCAGAATTATAAAATTCTTTTAATACTTAAATGTGTTCTAAATGCAACTGAGAAATGCTTAGAAAGTAATTTGTGAAAGTGAGAACAAAGCATATTTTAGTAATTGAAAAGTTTCAAGGAAAACATCCTGACAATTCCATTAATTATAAATGAATCACATGCAGATCTGAATGACTTATGATACAGAATGTCTCTATATAAACAGTGAAAACCGTATAGTCTTTATCTGATTCCACTACTTTTTTTAATTAATTAAACATTTTTATTTTTTATATATACTTTTATATTATTACACACATATATAATAAGTTACCTATAGCAAGTGACCCATGACACAATCAGGAATTACATAAATGTTTCATTCTTAGTGTTTTGGCTCTTTGTATTTGACAGCCTTGAAGAAAACATCTTTCCTATCTTGGTGCATCCAAATTAATGAATGTAAATCAATCTTCATCACATCTTGACATTATCAACTTAAAACATCTATCTAGACCTAAAAATATCTGAACCCCTAAACAACTAAATTTTATTGTAACACTACACTATCTGGTCTTCAACTCCATCAGAGATTTCAGGAGGAATAAACTTTATTATGTGCGTATGCTGGGAGTGCAGGTTAGCAGGTTTCCCAATGAGGAGATAACAGAGCCAGTTTGCTACTTGAATGGTCACTCAAAACTCTCCATAATGTTGGAGCATCTTCTTCAGTCTTCTGTCCCAATATATATGACAGACATATTTGTGAAGCAGGAACTGTTGAAGACTTGCTTACCCTGTCTTGTCAGAGTTTGGCCATCGACTCTGCCTGCTTCCAAGCTTGCACCTTTTTAGGCAGAATTCTGCATGTGGTAGAAACGAAAACATTTTGCCCAGTGGCTTGTTTGCCACATTTGATGCTGTCTCCATAAGGAAGTTCTTATATGCCCATCATCCTCTTTGAGGTAGGCTGGGTGTTGACAGGAGTTAACTTGTCTCGTTGTCAGTGTCAGTGTCATCCTATTGCCCTCCCCTAGGTGTATGACCAAGGGAACTTCCTCCCACAGTGAATCTTTAAAATAATAAAAACATTTTTAAATGCCATATTCTGTATGCCTCAGGTTTTTGAAGACCTTATCTATTTTACCTTACCTTTCTATAAAATCATATCTATCTTCTGCACCTAAGATGTATATTCCTGTGATAAAAGCAGACTAGTAATTGAGATGACCATGATTTAATCAACTATCATTTAACTTGTATAACTTTTTTATCCTAAACAGCCTGTAATAGCTCTTTCAAAGTATTGGATAAACCTTGTATTATAATTGAGTTATATGGGTATAATACCTCATATTAGAGTATAAATGTATATAATGTGTGTGAAGAATAATCTTACATTTGAGTTCTATACCACTGTATCTAGAATTAAACATATTGCATCTAGATACAAAATTCTACACCGGTGAATTAAAAATAACCTTGTGAGTGACAATTGAGGCATGACGTTGAGGAGTAGATTCAGTAATCTACTTTTTGGGCTATCTTCCTTATATATTTCTATATTTCCCTTCTTTCTTTTCAACCTGTATCTCCAAACCTAAGAATGTAAGATGAAGGAAAAGAGAGACATCACTGAGTCTAACTTTGTTTTCTCTTTAAATAAGACCAATAATAGCTGTAACCAACTCCCATTGAACTCCAGCAACTCCAGTATGCGGAGAGGAATGAATCTTGTCAGGTCTGATCCAATGTCAGTGCTCAGTTCTTTTGTTCTGAAAACATATAATTTCTCACAAGCATTATAAAGTCTAAAAATTATAAATGTATAAGGTGTTTGTGATGCACAGAACAATTAAAGCTGGTTTTCTGCTCTTTGTCTGAGTAGAAAAAAGACATCTGTAAATCTTCATTCATCCCATATGAAGAATGGCATCTAATAGTAATTCATAGTGGTTCTGTAGCCAACAAGAAGCATTGTCTATGACAAGACATTCGTGTCTCTGCCAATCTCAGAGCTATCCCCATACAGTGGGATTACCTGCTCGTTCTACAGTTTAAACTCTTCACATCTCCATTGTGTCCTCTTCCCTCATTCTCTCTTTATCCCCTCTTCTCCCTCCCCTAGTCCTCAGAAAGAAGAGCCCTCTTCCCATAACATCTGACCTCAACCTATCACGTCTCATCTGTACTACCTGTAACCTCTTCCTCTGTAGCCTGGCAAGGCAGACCTACTAGGGGAAAGTGATCTAAGTTCAGTGTCCAGAGTATATGTCCTAAGCAATCCCTACTCTCCAGACATGGGATCCACACAGAGATTATGCTACTACATCTGAGCAGACGGTGTAGGTCCACATCATACATTGTCCTTGGTTGATGCTTCAGTCTCTGTGTTGTAGTGTAGTTATCCTATATTGTGTGGATAGTAACTCTTATGAGTGAGTATCTACCATGTGTGTCTTTCTGGGTCTGGGTTACTTTCCTCAGGATGATCTATTCTGGTTCCAACCATTTGCCTGAAATTTCAAGATTTCATGAGTAGTATTCCATTATGTAAATGTACGACAGTTCCTTTATTCATCCTTCAGGTTGAGGGTCATCTAAATTGTTTCCAGATTTTGGCTATTATGAATAAAGCTACTATGAACATATTTGATCAAATGTCCCTCTTGTACAGTGGGGCATCTTTCTGGTATGTTCCTTGGTGTACAAGTTTGCACAACCACTAGCAATGGAGAAGTGTTCCACTTTCCCCACATCCTCACCAGGATGTGCTGACACCTGAGTTTTTGATCTTAGCCATTTGGATAGGTGTAAGATGAAATATCAGAGTCATTTTGAGTTGTGTTTCACCTCATAAGTAGAGATGAGCATTTCTTTAAGTGTTTCTCAACAATTTGATATTCCTCTCTTGAGAATTCTCTGTTTAGTTTTGTACCCCATTACTAACTGCATTATTTGGGTTGTTGGTGTTCGATTTAATTTCTTTGTTTTTGTTTTTGTTTTGTTTTTGTTTTTCTTTTTTTAATTTATTCAGATTACATATCATTTGTTATCCCATCACTATATCTTCCCATTCCTCCCTCCCTCCCCCTTTCATCCTACTCCCTTCCCTAGGTCTATGACCAAGGAAACCTCTTCCCACACTATATAGTTATAGGCTATCAAGTCTCATCTTGGTATCATGCATATTCTTTCTCTGAGTGCCAACAGGCCTGCCCACCAAGGGGAAGTGGTCAAATATGGGGCACCAAAGTTCATGTCAGAGTCAGTCCCCACTCTCCACATAACTGTGGAGAATGTCCTGTCCATAGACTAGATCAGAGTAGGAGTTTGATGTTAGTGCTCTTATCGTCTTTGATTGGTGCAGTAGTTTGTGCAAAACACCTGGGCCCATATCCACCCATCATGATGTTCTTCTTGTAGGTTTCTAGGACCCTCTGGATCCTTGTATTTTGCTATTCTCCTATATTTCTCTTACCTAGAGTCCCAATAGATGTCCTCATATCTATCCCAATCTTCTGGTAAGTGAAGACTTTCATTGGATGTAACTTTTTGTCTAGTGTCCAATTATAAGTGAGTATATACCATGTGAGTCTTTCTGTTTCTGGGTTAACTCACTCAGTATGATCATTTCTAGTTCCATCCATCTGTCCACAAATTTCGGGATTTCCTTGTTTTTAATAGCTGAGCTGTATTTCATGGTGTAAATGTACCACAGTTTCTTTATCTGTTCTTCAACTGGGGGACATTAGGCTGTTTCTAGGTTCTGGCTATTATGAATAAGGCTGCTACAAACATGGTTGAGCATATGTCCTTGTGTGTGGTGGAGCATCTTCTGGGTATATTCCAAGGTGTGGAATAGTTGGGTCTTGAAGAAGCCCTATTCCCAATTTTCTGAGATAGTGACAGATAGATTTTCAAAGTGTTGTACAATTTTGCATTCCCACCAGCAATGAAGAAGTGTTCCTCCTTCTCCACAGACCTATTGTATTGGGGCTGCTGTTTAATTTTCTGTCTTGACCACTCAGGGCAGTCCAGCCTCTTCCAAGCAGGTGGGAGATGCTGCTGGGCCATATAAACTGGCCAGGCTGGGATTTATCTGCCAATTTGTACAAGCCCATATTGCTGTGGCCTGTAGTCAGGTTCCTGCCTGGAACAATCTAGATAGCACACCTTTGGCTGTTCAGTCTCACTGTGTTGTGGACACCATTCAGACCAGTGTCCAGTCCCCTCAAGGCTGTCCAGCATCTCCCAAGAGCATGGGAGACCCTGCCAGGCTGTGAGGACTGGCCAGGCTGGGTTCTATCTGCCGCATTTCGCAGGGTTGGTCTACTGTGACCAGCAGCCTGGCTCCAGTCTGGTCCCATTCAGACCTCATACTGTGGCTGGGCAGCATGTTCACAGACGCCTGAGCTTCTTCGTGGCCCCTGTGACCCCATGTAGACTGGCTGTGGTAGGGGTGGGGGCCCAAGGATAGATTTACCTGTTTCTCTGAGACTTCCCTAAGCCAGCAGATCCAGTTTTCCACCATCCCACACACCGAGTTCAGGCTATAGAGGCTGGCTACAGTCCACAGGTGGGTTTGGTTCCAGCATCTGGAGAGTGGGTTGAGGTCCTCCATGGGCTGTTGGTTGACTCGGGGGCAGACCTGCCTGTGGTCTGCACCTTTGAGGACTCCATTAACCTAGTGTTCTCCAGTTCTTGCAGTCTGTGGCTCCCAGTTCGTTCCCTTGTCTCTGTGTGGTAGATCAGATACAATGCGTGATAGGCACCACCATCTTGAAAACTCCTAATTTAATTTCTTGAGTTCTTCATATACTTTGGATATTAACCCTTTGTCAGATGTAGGGTTGGTGAAGACCGTTCTGTATGTTGTCACTATTCTGTTGATAGTGTCCTTAACTTTAGAGAAGCTTTTCAGTTTTATAAGGTCCCATTTATTAATGGTTGATATTAGGGCCTGAGCTGTTGAAGTCCTGTCCAGGAAGTTCTAAGCCAAAGGTGTTTGTTAGCTCTCCCCCAGAGGCCTCCTTAGGATGTTGGACTGTGGTCCTGCACCCAACTCAGCTCAGCTGGGATACCCTGACTGTATCTTAGTTGGGTCAGGCTGTAGAGGAGTGAACTGATAGATTTCCAATCCCACAGTTGCTCAGGTGCCCTACAGTCCTTTTCAAAATGGCAGGGCTCTGTCTATCTGCTGTGTCTCAGAAGGGCTAGGTCAGTAAGCAGCTCAGGTACCCCCATAGACCTTTTTTAATTGACAGCAAATGTGATTCTTGGTCTGTGCCAGACTCAGCTTTGTGTATTTGCTCTGTATCCCAGATGCTTAAGGCTGGTAAACAGCTGCAGGGCTGAAGGGGACCAGAGCCCAAAGCTTCTAATGTGTTCTACAAGCCTTCTTGATATGACAGGGCTCTGCTTATCTTCTCTGTGTCTCTGTTGGGCTATGCCGTAAGCCACTGACTAGGGAGAGAGATTAGAGTTCAAAGCTGCTCACTAAACAGCAGCTAATGCTTTGTGTGGCTGCCCAGGTCTGCTTTTTGTGTCTGCTTTGACCTAGGTGGATCAGGACCACAGGCCATAGGTGGATGGAGTGAGATCAGAGCCAGAAGCTGCTAGCAGAATAGCATCTAATGAGGATTGTGCCCTGAGCAGTTTGTCTGCTTTGTGTCTTTGCTGTGTCCAAGCAGTGTGCTTCAGGAGGGTGTGTGGAGACAGAACAAGGCCCAACGTTGCTGGTAGGATGGTGGCTAATGTAGATTCTGGCCAGCTCCTGGATTCAGCATTGCAGGTACATTCCTTCTTACAGGTGGGCCTGGCTGGTAAGCAGCTGGGGGACCGGGGTGGGTGGGGTGGGTGGGTGGTGGTGGTGGTGGTGGTTGGGGTGGGGGAGTGGGCTGTTAGAAATCGGAACTCCAAGCTGCTCAGAAGCTCCACAGGCCCTCTTGAGAGAGCAGGGCTATGATTGTCTGCTCTTTGACCCAGCCTGGCTAGGCCAGCTAACAGCTGGGGAGCTGAGAGACATCAGAGCTCAAAGGTGCTTCCATGCTCCACAGCACTCTTTCTCTGGAGCCACTAATATGGATTGTGTCTGGTGCCGGGACTCAGCTCTGCCTGTCCACTCCCCGTTCTGGATCTAGCAAGCAATTGAAGGGTGTTAAGAGCCAGAAGCTGCATGCATATCCCACAGTCCTTCCCAAGACCGCAGTGAATGAATCCTTTCCCCTGGGACTTTTCTGTGGGTTAGGTGTGTGGCTAGGGCTTGGACCCACCTGTGCCCCACACAATGTGGACCCCTCTCTCCTGGGAATCAGAAGCACTGGTAGCTGTTAATTTAGTTTTTAGGTTGATGTGCAGTCCTGATTTTCCTGCCAATCAAATTCAGTGTGCGGTCAGCGCTGCCGTCTTTGTTCTCCACCACTACTTCTTTTTACCATAAAACCAAATATTTATTCAAAACTCTCAAACACTAATAATTAGAAGAAAAAAATAAATGAGATGGGCTGGAGGCTTCATTTTATTTAATAGAATCGAAAAAAAAATATTTTTACAAGTACAAATGCTGAAGATATTCTCATGGTGAAAACAGGCAGATAGGAAGAACATAGAATAAATGGTGTAATCTTTATAGAGGACAGGATAAATTTGGTGGAGGAGGACAATGATGCCTATTATACTACCTTATGAGTTACACTTAGAAGGTGGATTAATATTTCAGACTCCTCAGATACCTAAACAGAAGAATTAGACAAGTAATTCTCACATTTCACAGTGTGTGCAGATCTAGACTTGATAAGTTAAAACGTCCTTGGGAAAGTTGAGAAGGCTTAGGGACAACCAATAAAACATGATTAATAGCTTGGAAAATAGAATCTCAAAGGAAAGGTTAAGGAAAATAATATTGTTTAAGTTGGAAAATAGGCTGGGAAAACATGTTCATTTTCAATTACATGAAAGACTATTATATAGAGGGCACTGATCAGTATGCTGATGGTACAAAGGGGCAAACAAGAATAAGTGATGCTAAAGTGTAGAAAGCATTTATATTGGCTAAGAGAAAGAGCCTCCCCTGGAACTATTAGACTTCCAAATGGAATGTACTTACTTTTCTCATGTATAGACCTTTCAAAATTCACATGAAACGCACTTGTCTGGGAAACTTCATGCGAGGTACATCTTAAAATGCAGAAAAGAAAAGAGCATGGGAAAATTTATTAAAATTAACCTCTAGGCACCTGGTTGACTCTGATGTTAGCAGGCCTAGAGGTTTTGTTTCTTCTCAAGTCCCTTATGGGTTGAAGACCACATAGTTTAGTTTTGCAATTAAGCCTAGTTATATAGGGGTAAAGATGACTTTACATCTAGCTAGATGTTTTAAGTTGATAATGATGAGTTATGATAGATATTGATTTACATTCAGAATTTTAGACACATCACAATAGGAAAGATGTTTTCTTCAAGGCTGCTAAATACAAATAGCCAAGCAGTAAAAATGTAACAGTTATGTAATTCCTAATTATTTCATGGTTCTTTTTGCTGTAGGTAGTTTATTGCATATGTTTATATATATATATATGTATGTGTGTGTAATAATATAAATGTATATGTGAAAAATAAAAATATTTAAAAAGAAATAATACACAGCTAAAAAAGAAATATATATTGAAAATCTTTGTGTTTCTCTTCCTAAAGGAAGTAGAATTAGAGAGCTGAAATATAGAAAGATACTGTCAAGTTTGTTTTCCTCGTGAAAAAGTAATATTTCACTGAATGAAAAGGTCGTTCAAGAAAATCAATTGGAACAAGTACTGTGCCTTTGAAGCCAGATTAATTAATCAGAAACAAATAGCATTTCTTTAAACTAATCTGTTTAATTGAAAGCCTGTTTGAATAATTAAATATTCTAAAATGAAAAATGAATTAACCTCATTTTCAGTTACTTTATATTGTGAATCTATATTCCTGATTGTTTTCATGGCGCATTGTAAAGTGGGGTTACCTGTGCCTTGGCTTAATATAGCAGCCTTAAGAAAGACAGGCTCCATGGAACTATTCAGTGCACTTGTTGAAGTAATTGCATCATGTTGACTAACTCAGCATCCTTAGGTTGCTTTCAACTAATTGCATTTTTGTTTCTTGATTTATCATCTCCTTCTTTGCTCTTTACTTCTGTCTATTCTCTTGGAAATTAGTTAGATCAATTGAATATTCTTTCATATGGTAATAAAAATAATATTTTCTCCCTAAAGATTTTATTTACTTAGAAAAATAGGCTATTCTCTGAACACCTGCACACTTAATTCATTTAAAGTCAAATTATACAAGAATTCCAAACCAGTGATTTCTGAAGCTGTGCTAACAAAGATAAATGAAAGTGGAGTTTTCAATAAATTTTTGCAAACAGTTGTGTTAGAGCTTGTCAAATATGCTCTTGATAGGAGCTACAGTGCCTTTCATTTGTGTGTCAATGTCACAAAACAGCCAAGTCAGAGACTGACTATCGTGTTCAGTCTGCAAGTTAGTAGACAAAAGTGAAATCTCTAGCTTCATGGAAATATTTAACTATTTCTGTGATCATGTTTCCTTTTTTGTCCAATTAAACATTTCATTGTCTTAAAATATATAAATTAGTGTACATTTTAAGAGGGCTTTATATTATTAGTGAACAATTCTTCCCAATTCCAACATAAATGTAGCTGAATGAAAGCTACTAATACCCCTTCTAAGTTTATAAGAAAGGAAGTATGAGGAAAAGAATTATTTAACATGTGTTAGTAAAATGACAAAATTGTGTCTTAAAGTTCTTATTTCAAGATTTTTGTGTTTTGATTCCCAAACTAAAAATAAAAATTTGTTAGGTTTACATAAAGAGGAAGTGCATATATATACATAAACTAGATGTCTAAAATTTCTAATAGGTAGTATATTTAGGACAGGATGAATATTTGTTCAATGTGATGCTGAGTACAGTGTATACCAAGACTAATCAGAAAGTCTTCATGCCTCTAGTAAGGTTTCACATTGAGTAAATAGCCATGGGTCCCCTTAGACCAACAATGGGTCTGGGGCTCATTTGGTAATTATGAAATATTTGCTATTTTCATATATTTGGACATTTAACGTGAAGATCCACGACTTTATAACAATGGCAAATACTATTTGATTTATTGCATTAATCATTTTGGGCCAAAAAAATATCATCAAGTTCTATGTAACATCTGTCTTCACTTAGAAAGGAACATAATCCACAAAGTCTTTGAGGTCATCACCTTTACTTAAGCACCTGCTTTCACTTATAGTGGACCATAATGCCCAAACCTGTGAGGTGTTCATGTTCTCTTTTGCATCTGGTAACTGTCAGGATTTCTTCATCTTTGTTTCAAAACACTATCTGATAAGGTTCCCAAGTTTCAACACTCCTCCATTCCTGGTGGGAGTGCAAACTTGTACAACCATTTTGGAAATCAATCTGGTGCTTTCTCAGAAAATTGGGAATATCTCTACTTCAAGACCAATTTATACCACTCCTGGGAATTTACCCAAAAGATGTCCCACCATACAACAAAGACAGTTATTCAACTATGTTCATAGCAGCTTTATTCCTATTAGCTAAAATCTGGAAACAGCCTAGATGTCACTCAACTTAAGAATGGATAAAGAAACTATGGAATACTACTCAGATAGTAAGAACAAGGAAATCATGAAATTTGCAGTCAAATTGATGGAACTAGAAATGATCATCCTGTGTGAGGTAGCCCAGACTCAGGAAGACACACATGATATGTAGTCCCTTATGAGTGGATTTTAGCCAGATATTACAGAATAGACATCCTACAGTTAACATACCCAAAGAAGATAATTAACAAAAATGACCCAAGGGAGCATGATTGAACCTCACGGAGAAGTGGACATAGAATAGACAGTGGAAGTAGTTGAAGAGAGAGAACAGGTATGTGAGGAAGCCCTGAGAGAAATGAAGGTAGATGTCAGATCTGGAGGTAGGGGTGTGGGACAGAGAACCTCCAGAGAGAAGAGAAATCATGTGTGGAGGCATCTCTGTGACAAGCTGGAGGCTGCTTGGAGGATACGGGGTTACTCTAGCTGATACTCCTAGTAGCAGGGGTAACGCATCCTGAGGAGGACACTCTCTACTCTAACTAGATCGGACTCATAGTGGAGGGAAGGGAAGACCAGCCCATCCACAAAAACCTTGAACCAAAATTTACCCAGCCTACAAGATATGTGGGGATAAAGATAGAGCAGCGTTTGAGGGAATGTCCAACAAATGCCTGGCCTAACTTGACACCCACTCTATAGGAGAAAGCCATCCCCTGACACTATACATGATATTCTGCTGTACTCTTAGACAGGAGGCATAGCTGTCTTCTGTGAAGACACACCCAGCAGTGGATTGAAACAAATGATGAGACTTTCAGGCAAAATTGGGCAAAGTATGGAACTGTGGTGGGGGGAAAGATAGAAATACCAGGAGGTGACAGGAGCTTCACAGAAAAATCAACAAGGCAACTAACAAGGGCCCAGAGAGGCTTGAGGAGACTGAAGCACCAACCAAGGTGCATAGATTGGACCTACGCACCTTACATAGACATTGTGGACGGGAAGCTCACAATTGTCCTAGAGATGCCGCTCCATCGATTCTGGTTCTGTCTTCCTGTTCTCTTCCTCTGCCTTTCCCACACTTGATCTCTCTGTTTAGCTCCTCATCCCCACCCAACCCAGGTCCCTCCCTCCATCCATCCATGATGTATTTTCTATTTTCCCTTCTCAGTGAGATTCAAGCATGCCCCATTAGGCCTTCCTTGTTACTTAGCCTATCTGAGTCTGTGTATTGTAGCATGGTTATCATGTACTTTATGGCTTATCGAAGTTCAGCTTCGATATCCCTGGGGAAAACTGAGATGGGACATGAATCGTGTGGCTGGCTGACTACCTGGTGACCCTGTAGACTTTCTCTGAGGGCAGCCATTCAAGCCTGAACTGATAATTACCAGATATAGTTTCCACCAATAATGAAAAGTGGGAGCTAGAGCTGACGGCTCCTAACGGGGGCTTGCACTGATGGTGGAAAGCATCTAAAAAAGAAAAGGAAAAAAGGAGAGAAAGAACTGGACACACACACACACACACACACACACACACACACACACACACTTACACATGAGGATGAAGTAAGACAGACTCCAGCATGTAAGTTTTAACAAGCTGCTTGTTCTTCTTTTTATTATTATCTTCTTATTTTTATCCTTGTTCTTACTCTTCTCTGTGTTTTTAATCCTTTCACAGTTTATATACCCCAACAAAATCTTTCAAGCAGTACAAAAATCACATTATATTTACATTCTATTTCTCTATAAATTATTAAAATGGATATATGTAAGAAAATCATCTTCCCAAATACCTTCACATGATCAAATGTTTTACATATTTTTTAAAGATTTACTTATTTATTATATATACAGTGTTTTGTCTGCATGTATACCTACCTGTACACCAAAAGAGGGATCCAGATCTCCAGATGATGGTTGTGAACCACCATGTGGTTGCTTGGAATTAAACTCAGGACCTCTGGAAGAGCAGACGGTGCTCTTAACCGCTGAGCCATCTCTCCAGGCCCAAATGTTTTACATATTATGGATGAGAAGCAAACATGATTAACATGTTATTTCTAAGAATCCACATACATTTGTATATAAGCAACTTGTTGCATCTTAACAGAGTATAAGCAATCAAGGTAGTATCTCAGCCAGCTTTTCTTTACTGGCAGGCTGCAATTTGTGGTTAAAAAGAAGGAATCAGTTAGCTTAAGAAGTAATCTTATGACGCTCTTAAAGGAATCACGAATCTAAATTCCCATATAAAAATAATCAGCCATTTATATTTTAAGTGCTCATTCACTCATTAATATGTTTAATTAAATCATATAAGGAAGCTGAGGGCAGAAAAATAGAATAAGGAATCAATCATCATCTCAGTCACCAGCCCAGCTTGAGTCACGTCAGCCAATGATGCTATTGGCCATTGTTCTTGCTTTTCCAAGCTCAAAAAATCTCTAGCTTTACTAATAAGAATGTACTTTCTATTAACTTCAGTTGTCCCCTAAGATTTCCTACATCAGGGCCAATATAAAAAACATCTTTACCTTACTTTGCTAAGACATTCTCCATCAGAGCCACTAGCAAAAACATCTTTACCTAACCGTGTTAAACAATCTATTTTTCCAAATTCTTTCTAAGGGCAATGATCATTGTTAGCAATCTACATCTGCAGGTTTTTTTCAGAGATGGTGGTTGAATCATTAATCTGCTCCAGCAGCAATGACTGAAAGAGATCAAGCATTGTTACTGAATATGCCAATGATACTGCCCAGTGAGAGCCTAGAAGCCCCCTTTATAGCACCCACACAGTTCACATATTAAGGGGATTATAAAGACTACAAAGGTAACAAGCAGTGCTATGCTTTATAACAGCATGAAGTCCTCAGGACACATAGTTCTCGAGGTTATGCCTTGCTGAGACACACCCAGCATGGGTTTGCTAACTGGAGGGCCACATTCTCTGAGTTCTAGAGCTGTTTTGCTGTTCCTCTTGCATGGACCCTGGCAATGGCTAACACCCACTTGTAAGTGAGTGCATACCATGTAAAAACAATGTTCATCATGTTGAAAGGGAAAGATCTAAGAAAAATAATTCATTTTGAGTTTCTTTTTTTATTAAATGCAAAGTATATAAAAGATTAGATTTACTACAAATTCATCCGCAACATAACCATATTATATATTTTGAACATGACAGTGAGCAAAATGTATCTAAATCTTTAAGTGTACCTCCTACTTTTAACATGTTTTAAGTGACAAATATTTGTAACAGAGGTATCAGAAACTCATCCATGCAGAAGATAACAATAAAAGGCCAGAGACAAATGAACAACTCTATGAAAAGGCTTTTTCAGTATAATCTTCTACAGGAAGAAATCTGTGCTCATGGGCAGAAAAACTATGAGAATTTGAAGTTACCAGGGACTTGACATTCTCTGGCATGTTTTATATGTATATAAAAATAATTCTACATAATTTTCTAATCTAGGAGAAGATTCATATGATATTAAGAAAGTAGGGTTTAAGTTTTTATTTACAAATTTATCAAACTTTTGCATGCTGTCAAAAATATTTAAGTATTATTAGTTTATTTAAGTAAAATTTATTTTGTGCTGACATTAACAATGTTTACTTTTTTATGTTTTATCCACTTTTTTTGAATCGTGACATGTTCATATTATTTCTTACTTTTTCTTGTCCAATTTAGTAAGTGTTTCAACACAATAAAATGAATCTTCTTTAGCTGTCTTATTCTTCATCCAATTCTACATTTGAGATTGATTGACAGATATTTACTTATTTATATATACATACTGACCAATATCTTTTTAATGAACATATTCTTACAGCATATAAAAATATATTAAACACAAAAAAATCACATCTATACATCTACATAACATTTTCAACACTTAAGACTCAGGGATCATTAATAAAGAGGAGCCTGAAAGATAGAAAGAGCCAGTGAATTCAGGAGTGTGCTGTGAGATCATTTCTCTTAATCGTGTCAGACCTTTAAAATTTTACAAGGATGACAATCTAAACATGAGCCAAACAAGGATAGCACAATCAAACTAATGTAGATATAGAACACCCATAAAACCACAACATTACCAATGGAAAAAAAAAACCTACAGAAAACCAAGGAATTCTGAGAGTGCTCTTCCATAGGGAGGAGACATACAATCCAGTACAAAAATGTCATACACACACACACACACACACACACACACACACACACACATACACACACACACATGTGCCCATGTTTAATATTAAGAAAGTAAGATAAATATATAGGACATAACTGCTGAAAGTCAAAATGTAATAAACAGGGCAATACAGAGCTGTATGTAGCCTGAAAGGAAGGTATGCACTCACAACTTCCAAATATTCATGAACTAGCATTGGATAACTTGCGTATTTTAAAATTGTATATATGAACACAGATATACAGCTCTACATACTTGTAAATATATTTAGCAGGTATCAGTTAAAAAGCTTTTGTTTTAAGGCTCTACCTTTTAATGTCAGACCAACTACATTCCCAATTAAAACATGACCAAGTCTCTAGGTGAAAAATGTTGAAACCTATGTGGGAGTATCTGTGATTCAGTATAAACCCTCAGTCTCCCTAGACCCAACTTTACTCTCCAGTGTCTCCTCTCAGAGATGTTCCTGATTTTGTTACCAGTTTCTACCTTAATCCACCAAGGCTTAGGACAGTTTTGTTTTTTGTTTCTTAGTCAGGAATTGCTTGATTCTGAAAGTTAGTTCATAAGACCAGGTGAGAAGCAGAGTTAGGGCTATTGTGAATAATGGCAGAGGAAAAGAAATACAAAAAAATTTTTCTTCCTACATATTGTTAGGAATCTTATAAAATTTGACCCTATTATATAGCCTAGAGAAACATGCAATGGTGCAGAATCTCCTCATGGTTGATCATATGGACCAGAACATGATTCAATTTGCAATAACTTGTCATTAAGGAGTAGGTTCTGAATAAGACACTTTAGTGTCATGGGAACAGAAGCAACTTCAGTGTCATAGTTACAGTTACAACTGTTGTGATGACACACTGTGACCAAATGCACTTGAAGAGCAAAGGGTTTATTTCACTCCCAATTTCATCATTAAAAGAAGTGAGGGCACCCACTCACACAGGGCAGGAACCTGGAGAAAGGAGCTGATGCAGAGGTCATAGAGGTGCTGTTTACTGCCCCTTTAGTCATGGCTTATTCAGCCTGCTGACTTATAGAACCAAGAACCACTAGCCCAAAAAAGACCACGCTTACTATTCACTGAACCCTCTCATCAATCACTAATTAAGAAAATGACATATAAGCTTGCCTATAGCCTGATATTTGAGGCCTTTTCTTAATTGAGGTCCCTTCTTCTCAAATGATTTTAGTTTCTGTCACATTGACATAAAAACTATGCAGCAATTAAGAGATCATAATATAAGGAAAATCTCGCTGAATGATAGTATGATATCTTAAATTATGAACTATGGTTCATAGAGTAGTCAATGACACCATGAGGTAACATGATTAGGATGAGTGACAGGAACAAGTATTACTTGGTCTTATTGCATTTTCTTCAAAGAATATCTAGCAGAATGTAAAATCGATCACCAGGTATTTGTCCTGGAATACATTCGTATGAAACAGAAGATCAGCACCACATGATAGGAAAAGCAGTGACAGACAAAGAATACAAAGCAGAACCATTTGTCAAGTCATCTTGGAAGTCATAACAAACTAGTAATGTAAAAGTTGAACTGTCTTTTTTCATCATATTATCATTAGCATCATTAATTTTGGTGATGTTCCAACCACTAGACTGCATTTGAGTAAAGCATACTGAGACAGATTAGAATATTTAATGAATAAAAACATTAAGAGGAAATTATGATATTTAGACAAAGGCAAAGTTAGAAATGAGTAGGATATAAAAGGATTAAAACCCAGAGAGAAGCATAATGAATGGTTGTAAAATTAAAGCACTGAAACAGAAGACGGTGCTGATGAAAATCACTAACTTTAACATTAAGAACTGGAAAGGCTTCTATGTGATTCAGGTGGTCACTTTTTTTTGTTAAGGTTAAGGAGTAGAATAACATGAATCTTCTATAGGAAAATGAGCACTCTTGATTATACGTTATTTGACTGTGGTTGGAAAAGATGACACAGTATTCTATAAATAGAAATTTCCTTTATATAATACAAATTATATGTGTATCACTGACAAAAAATTCAAAATGCCAGTGTTAATTTGTTGATGTATTACTTTGTATTTGGTGTACACTTAAAATACCATAATTATGTCCCTTTTGAAAGTACCATTCTTTAAATATTGTTTTTATGAAAATAGTGCAATCATACCTAATTGAATGATGGATCTAAAAATGTTCATGGTGGTATTCATTTTACAAATACTTCCATGTCTTTTGTAGGTTAGAAAATATTTTAGAATAAATGTATTGGATAGAAAATATGAACAAGTATGTATTTAGATTAAATTTATATTTAATAAAGAGTAGAAAGCAGAAAATAAAATATTGTGCTATATAATACTGCTACACGTATAGGGGTACACAGTGCAAAGGAACTCAAATCCTTATGGGATATCTTAATATTGGAGATGTTAATAAATAATAAAAGTTTCCTAATGTCACAAAAAGCGAAAAAAAATTGAAATAACAAAACCTATGGAGAAAAGAAAGGTTAGTGTAAAACAAACTGAGTTTTCATATCTGAAATAGCAGATTGCCTGTTTCATTCTATGGAGAAGAAACTTAAGCCACCTAGCCATATTGGACTAATAAAAAACAAAAGAAAACATAATTTTAACTGGAAAACCAAGAGCAAGTTTAGTTAAAGAAAAGTTTTTTAGATTGAAGTTAGATCCCAATTCTAGATTGTTATAGTTATCAGAGAAAACATATGAATAATTCACAGATCAGAACTCATATTGAAGTTGTCTTAAAAGTAAAAAAAAAAAAAAAGATAGAAAGATGATTGGCTATAGACAGACAGACAGATATATAGCTATCTGAACGGATGACAATTTGTAACATGTATACAGAGATATCTAGAGCGATAGGAGAAATAGATATGAATTTTCCTGATATGAACTTCCCTGACAACACTATGGATCACTAAAACATGTAATGGTGAAAAACTGTGAAGAGTGTGATGCAGATAGAGACAAGAAGTTACAAATTTAACTTAATTAAGCTTGTTGGCATCCTATTATCTTTAAAATACAAATTCACAAAGTTATTCAACACGAAAACTGATGTTTTTACATTACTAGCACTTAGCTGTTTATATATGTATATATACAAACATAATTATATGTAATTATATATATATATATAATTTACATGCATATAAAAATTATTTTCAGTAGATTGTGGAATGGAACCAGCAAATCCTGAATTCAGTGCTGTGATCTCACAGTCTTTTTCTCTGAATCATGGAGTGCAATAACTAACTTCCGTAAGCTCTGATTCCCCCATCTTTATGGACAGTTATACTTGACTCATAAAATGTGTAAGTGATTTTAAAAATAACAAAAAACAAAAAACAAAAGCCTCCCTCCATCATCTTGAAAGATAGTTAGCATAGTGCCAAAATCTGCAGTATGTCTGCTGGATGAGGAGAGGAGGGTGTCTAAAGAACTTACTCTCAATGCAAGATTTTTTTTTTTTTTTTTTTTTTTTTTTAATGTTGGGAAAGCAATGTTACAAGAAGCACTCCTTCGCTAATGTCTCATTCCTCCCTCTCCATCAGGAATAGTAAGGAAACAGAATGCCTTTCCTGTTTGTCTCAGCTTGTATATTTATTAAAATGAAAATGGTACTTTTCAGCCAGATAATTGCCATGTGGAAGATTAATTTTGTCCCATGCTGTACTCACTGGTTTACTCCAGAATATCAGAGAGAAGAATAGAATGTCAGGTTGCAAAAATATTTATGATTCTATCACTATACTAACAAAAAAGTTTTGTGTACAAGTCTTCTGGAATAGAAATTTGAACGACATACGAAGACCATACTTTATAAAAGCATGTTACTGTTTTTTGAAGTAATAATTTTTATAATTACATTTGATAATTTGAGTTGAAAACATTTAAATAGGATAATACTAAATTTGTAATGTAAAACATTACAATTTATCATCAGAAATACTGTCCAGTAAAAGTATTTTTCAAATAGTGAAACAGAGATTTATAACATTAATAGATATCATGGGGTGATAATGACAAGAATATTAGTTATTTATGTGGCACTTTGTGACAAAGATGGTTACCTCAATTAGATCCTGGTGGTAATAAAGCCAAGGTCATACATTTAATTTCCATCTAGGCCAGTATACTTATGAAAGTGAAAATTCTGTTCTGTACCAACAGACTGCACTGCTAACCCCAATCTGTTATTTCCCAATTATGTGCCATTAATTGATGCAATATCCTACTGGTAGTGGGTCATCATGCCAGCTGCATAAATGAAGGATGGCATGCCTATAAGGCATGTGACAGAGAACAAGTTGAGACTGTTAGTACTGAAATTTTTAATAATAACCTATAGTGTTTCTCAGGGAAAAAAAATGCTTTTTTCTCAGAAAAAAGGCTACACACCTCTGTTGCAACTCTTATTTTTATTTACTGCTTATAATTTCTGTTACTGAAAGTGCAGTGCAGATTTTCTGAGCCAGTGTTTTAAACTATGGCACCAACCATTGACACTCACTCTCACTGGGGGTAAAAAGCTCTATAAACAAAGCCAATGCCTTCCAGACAGATGCTAGACTTCCTCTTTTGGATGGCACAGTTTCCACTTTAGTTTTGTTCTCAAAGGTGAGGTCTTCAAGCTACCCAACCTCTTCCAATAAGTGTTAATCAAAATTTATTTCTCGGTTTGTTTCCATGTTATTTGCCACCTTCTAAATCATGTTCAGGTGACTTTTAAGTGTATGTGTTAACAGATTTTCGCTGAACTAGAGGTCTATCTTATTTTTATAAGAAACTTTTGGTTTTTGTTTTCTGTTTTCTCTCACATAAAATATCTTTCAGGTTCATTTTACACTCACTCTGTATATAGTCTTTGTTTGATGAATTTAATTTCTTCTAAGTACAATATTATTTTCCTGCAATAAAAACAGTTTATTTCCCTTCTACAACTTTAAGTAAAAAATTTCAATCTCTTTATAGTACTAATATATTATAAATTTTAAAGTGATTAGAAGAGACTGTTTTAAATATTTAGACCACAAATTATTGATAAATGTTTATACATATGCTGATAAGAAATATTTAAACAATCATTCTTTTTCTGGAGCATTACATTACCCTCTATAAATCTGTACAACTAATTATTCATTAGTTTTAAAATGAAAAAAAATCAAAATCGATTTTACTTACAAAATGACACAAAATTATCACAATAATATATTTAGAAACATAATGTGTAAGTTTTTCTGACCTGTTTGTTAAGTGGTTTCTTAGCTATGATGTAATTAGCATAAGCAATGGAAATAGAAATAAATATGACTTTTTCAGAATTAAAACTTGTGCTTCAAAGAATACAATAAATAAAATAAAACATAATATTCTGAATGATAATGGAATATATTTCCAAGTCACACCACTGACAAAGGAATTCAGATTATTCAGATAATGTAATTCTTAAAGCATAACATAAAATAATTAAAATTTAAAAGTTGCAGAAAATTTGAATACACTTTACCCCAAACAAATGTATAATTGTTCCACACCATTAATCGTCATTGAAACAGAGAACTAGACTGCAAAGATCCATTCTGTGTCATGGGAAGGCAAAGTATATTGTAGATATTCAAACAATTATAATTTTATGTATACAATATTAGAACCCTCATGCAATATTGATGTGACTTTAACAGTGCCCAGTGAATCTGGAGTCCTTTGTTGGTGGTTTTGCAACAGTCAAATATAAATGTAACAGCTATCCCACTAGTAGTTACAAAAACAACTTAAACTTATTTCCACTAAAATTCTACTTAAATGTGTACAGAAACATTAAAATCTGTTAAAATGTGAGAAAAGAGAATTTCCAACAACTGATGGCCTGAAAATTTGTGATCCACGAGCACAATGGAAGTAAACAAAACTAATATCTTTATATATACCTATAAGTGAACCTTCCTAATGTCCCAGAGGAACCTAATCAAAAGGTGCAAGTCATGTAATACTCCATTCACATGGCAAGTTCAGAAAAGCAAATCAGAAAATCCAAGCAGACATAATAAAAGAGTATTGTAAAAGGAGACATAATATTAACGTAAAGATAAACAACTGGCACAAATGAACAATAAACAATAAAACTGATACTTTTAGTATTACAAATGAGTAAGGACTATTTGCGGTAGTTTTCATCATCCCTAACAATTGTGGAAATGCAAAAATTTAAAAAGCCTTTAAGATTTCATCTTATCTCAGTGAACAATCAAGGCAACAGCAGTGTTGGTAAGGATAGGAGAAACAACCCCTGTCCCCTCCTCAGTCACTGCTGGTAGCATTTCAAACTACTGTTGTCACTCTGGCAATAAATGTGGGAAGTTCTCAAAAATTAAAACACAAATCAGCCGTATAATTCAACTCTGCCACTACTTGTCATGTGCCCGGAAGACCCAAGAAGCTACTGATTACAGACAGCCACAACTGATCAAACTAGAAATGTAAACTCAGGATGATAGGTCCATCCGCAGTGGAAACATATACATCATGACATCTAGGAAGAAAAAGATAATGATTAAAGAGTCAGTGGACCAGGAGGCCTATTATGAGATTGTCTTGTAGAACTATCAGGGAGGCTATATCCATCAAATCTCAATAATATGGCTGCTTTAACAAGATCAACACCAGTTGGCATGGCAATGAGGATGAGAGAAAAATTAAAAGACCTCATTCTTTGATGACGAACTACAGGTAATTAATGAATTTTGAGAGAGAGAGATTAATCTTTCCCAGGTTGGGGTATCCTAAAATAAGGTGGTCATCCTTAATACATATATGGAAGGAAAGATCATGAAACTGAGAAAGATTAGGTAGCCCTAGGATGGGTTTGGATGTAGTAGACAGAGAAAAATTGTGTAATATCGTTTCTTAAAAGCAAAAACTGTTGTACTAACCAAGAAGAATACATGCAGTAAACCTAGACACCCTGTTCAGATATAGCCAATGGACAGCTCATCCCCACAGCTGGGACTGTCTCTGACATAAACCATGGTGCCTCCAGTGATCACCTCCTCTTGGTGGGGAGGCCAAGTGGCATACGGAAGGATGAGACCTGATAGGCTGTGGGCATATGGTGGGGAGGAGGTCCCCTTCTGTCAGCGCTCTTGGGGAAAGAGAGATGGAGGGTGAGAACGGTAACATACAAGGGAGGGAATAACAATTGGGATGTAATCTGAATAAATTATAATTTTTAAAAAAGAATGGAGAAAAGTAAAAAATATAGTAGCTATAGATTTTTATTGCATGAGATAATAAATAATTATAAGAATGTGTTCATTTATGTCAAAAATCATTACATAAAACTGATATAAAATGCTTGAAATTTGATTTAGTAATGATATTGTAAGTATATAATTGAAATATAATCAATTTCTACAAATGTTTCTTGTTGTTCTTCTTAGTATAATTAATTAGTATAATAATTAAATATTTTATATATAATTAAATAATTTAAAAGTGTAATTAATTCTGTCAAAATAAAAAGAAATTATAGTATCATATACAAGATAATGTTTTATTTATTTTATATTAAATATGTTGCAGAAGAATGTTTGTTTCATCTTATGGTTTTGAGACAGGGTTTCTCTGTGTCACATTACCTGTCCTAGAACTCACTCTGTAGTCCAGGCTGGCATTGAACTAAGAGATCTGCTTGTCTTTGCCTCCTGAGTCCTAAGATTAATGGCATATGCCACTACTGCCCATCAAAAATGTTTATTCCTATTAATAATTATCTTCCTAAATTATAATTAAGACAATTAAATAATTTGCATCTAAAAAGTTATATTTTACACATATACACATTACATGTAAAAACAAATTCATGGAGGAAATAGTAGGCAGAGATATCTAAAAATAAGAATGTAAAGCTTCTAGTCTTTTTTGTAACTTAACAGAATATGATATAAAGAGTTCATTTTTTTTTAAAAAGTGTATTTATTTCCACAAGTTTGTACATTTCTGTTCCATACTTGTCAGCTTTTGTAATTATATTGGATTACCAAGATGTTCTTTTTAACAGAGATTTTCTGTGTTTACTTGTGTACTAAGTCTTGGTCCAGGTCACTCTCCTGTGGTGGAGGGTGATTTGTGGCAATATTAGGTATTCAGTAAGGACTCTCCCCTGTAAAACAAAGGAAATCTTTGAGACTGTGGTGTGATGCCACAGCTGAGCAGAGGACTGAGCTAGGACCTCACCTATTAGTTACGAAATCCAGCTCCATAAAAGCTGTGATTTAAAACTTCTTAAGTTCACAAAAAAGGCATAGAAGGAAAGTTCTTAGCAGTTTATAGACTAGATTATGAGCAATAGGGGATTTTAAAATGATATTGTCATTTGAAGTGCATTAATAAGAGGCTTTAAGTGCTGTGCATAAAATTAGCTCATTGTAATAAACAACTTATTTATAATATTTAAAATATAACAATATGTCTGATATAAAACTCTTCCATTTTATAATATCATATAATGAGTATTACTATCTCATTTTCTTTCAAGAGTTATATAAATTCAATGTGTAAGAAAGAGCATTTTCAGCAGAAAACTACTTAATATCATTTGGGGAAATAGCTTGTTTAGAAATGACTACAACAGAACATAAAGAAGTATGAAAATTATACCAATATGCTAATGTTTATAGCACATGAAAATTGATAATCTATTAAATTAAAACAGAGTTGTTGCAAATAGAAAAAGAAAAGAAAGCTTTGTCTCACATTTCACTTTGTTTAACTAGCTGTATAGTATCATAGAGACAGGGTCTTAAGCTTGGTAATGTATCTGATTGTGATCTTATCCTGCCTCATGTCTAACAAGTTTCAATACTTTTGCATATTTTATTGTGCAATATTAGTTTGCCCTCTCTCCTACATAAATCATTTATATCTCTAATGATCACCTAAAATTTGAATAAGAAAATCAAAAATATGTTGAATGAATGTAGGTGGAATGTTATCAGTTGTGTTTTCCTATCAGTGAAAATAAAAGAAATGGCATACACTAAAAGGACACTATTTTGTTTTGTTTTGTTTTCAGAGCTGAGGACCAAACCCAGGGCCTTGTGCTTTCTAGGCAAGCCCTTTACCACAGAGCTAAATCTCCTACCCGAAAGGGACACTATTTTTATCTGACCAAGCTCCACTTGCCTGCCTTTCTTCCTATAAGACATTACTGATCTCTAGTCCACACATCAACTTTTTTGGTTGCTGTTATTTTTTAAAATATGATTTAATTACAACATTTATCCTTTCTGTTTCTTGAACAATGCAACAAGATTTTAGTCATATTTATGAAGTCAATGTAGAAAATAGAGGATAACAGGAAGCCATAGTTCTCTATTGAGAGCCAGGGAAACTGTGAAGACACTATGTCCAAGTTAGAAGTATGAGATTGTTATAGTTTATTTTATATTTTATAAAGGCATTCTTTAACTCTACCATAGAGTCAAGTCCATAAGCTATACATGCTCTCTATCTTTAAGTCACTTTCCTATTCTCAGGAGAAAACTATATACTCTTCAAGAACAAATATGATTAATTTTAGCACATATTTTCTATTAATATTCCCAGTAGTAGCCAAATATTCAGTTTAAGTGTTCGTTAGTTTTAGAATAAACAAACTGTAAAAAATGTACAATATTCTTACATAAAATTATTTTGTATGTAGAAATTTATTCTAATACAATAAACACTTGGACTAAGAACAGTTGCGCACTCCTTTAACCCCAGCACTCGAGAGGCAGAGTCACATGGGTTTCTTTGAGTACAATGCCAGCCTGGTCTACAAAGGGAGTCTAAGACAGCCAAGGCTACACAGAAAAACCCTGTCTCAAAAAACAAGTAAACAAAACCAATTGACACTTGTTAGCAATTTGAGCATAAATTAAATATCCATCTTTTACCAAATTCCACATAGCAGGTGGGAGAGGGAAGTGTATGAATACAAAAAAAAAAAAAACACACGAATTTGAAATTGCCTACATTGAATAGATTTCTCAGCACAAACTCATTGTATGTTTGTGTGTGTGTGTGTGTGTGTGTGTGTGTATGTATGCGTGTGTGTGACAAGTAACTCTTACTCATCATGTCTATAGTCATAATTTTAAGCCTGATTTCAGATAATTTTTTTCTTACCACTGGCCAATAAATTGCAATCTTTAACTTCACTCTATAAACTCAGAGACAAAACTTAGGGTCTATGTAGAATAGGGTACAAGACTTGTTCATAGTCTTGTTTATTTATCTAGCATTTAATGGTGCACTTTTGTTAGCAACTAACAAAAGTTCTATTATTGTTGTAACTGTTTGGATCTTGTTAAGGCAGATATACTGTGACATCACTGATAGGCTTTTACATCATTTTTTAAAGAAGACACATCCACACAGTAGGTTCCCTGGGCATTTGGCTCTTACAATCTTTCATCTCCTCTTTTCAATGTTTCCTTAGACTTAGGTGTACAGTTCGTATTTAGATATATCACGTGGGACTGGGCACTGAATCTTCAGTTCTTCCCTGTGTTTTGGTTCATTGAGTTTTGGGTTTGTCTTTGTCTGTTGTAAAGATGAGTTTCTTAAATGTGAGATAAGAGTTATAGTTCTCTTTGAGTAGAATATCAATATTTATGCAGTTAGCAATTATACTGGCTAATTAAAGTGGAAGTAATTGGTTATCTCCTAATATCTAATCTTAACTTATATAAAATATGCTAGTAAATTATTTTGAAAGTTGAGAACATGGAAACTTATTTGATAAAGCTATATGGCAACTAAATTTATCTACCTGAACCTTGTAATTGAAAATACAATAAAGGTATCATCAAGAAAGGAGTCAGTGTCAACTGCTAGGAAGGCGAATAAGCACATGTGTATGTAAGTTATATGACAACTTTGGGAGTCCGTCCTACCTGCTACCTAACTTGAGACCCAAGTCTCTTTTCCTTCACTTTTGGGTATGCCAACCTAGTTAGCCCAAAATCTTCTAGATATTCTCCAGGGCCTGGCTTTACATGTGTTCTAGGGAACCAATCTCAAAAGGCCTCACATCTATGAGAACATTGTTTTTCCTACTGTGTCATCTCCTTATACTGTATCCTGATATTTATGTTTCTAGATCCTCAAACTCTTTTACTTAAAACTGTATTGCTCTGTGATGAACATATTACCATTCCAATTCTAGCTCTCTGTACTTTATGTTGGATAATGCAAACTATGCCTCATGATTGTTTGCTTCAATCAATCTGTCCTTCCGAAACACTGATTGGGTCTACCAGGAAATGATCTCACATAGCAAGTCAACTCAAAGTTGAATAGATTAATAGTACTTGAGACAGTTATTTGTTTGCTTTTTAAAAAATAGCTTTATTTTTAAGTTTTCAGCAGGATTTAGACATATAATAAATAGCTTATTATATGGAAGACTTAGGGTCATTGATTTTCACATGTTCCTATTTGTTGTTGTCGTCACTAATATTTAAACTCAAAGTGATTTTGATATGGATCATAAAGTTTTGTATGAAAATTGGTTTGTTATTATATCTTCTCTAAGTAAATACAATATCAGGTTAACACATCTAACTAATGCCAGCCTTTTATAAGAAAAGGCTATGCACTGTATGACTGGGGTTTGTGTCACAAAACATTCCAACATTTCTGTCAGTACTAATGACATTTTGTTGTATATTTGACAAATTGAAAGCAAGGTTTTCCCAACTAAAAATGTCTATAGATTATAGTTTTCTTTCTGTTTCCAACCAAGTGTAAAAATTGATAGAAGCTTCCTATGAAGCATAACTATTGTCGTATTACAAGTTTTTTTTTTTTTACAACGAGTTTCTATTTGATCATCCATCCTCTAAGCAGTAAAGAAGAAGAGTCAGCAATCAGTGTTGCACATTTTGTGCTAGGAAGCAGAACAACAGTCATGAACATATGTGTCATAACACAAGTCAAGGGCTGGCTTCAATACACTGAATTTTCTCCCTTCACCTCTCTAAATTACTGAGTGGAGCTGATCTTGGCAAACATTAGAACTCATGTCTGCAAAAGTTATATTTTCCATATTTTATACAAATAATAGACAAGTTAACTTGACCATAAAGCACAAACCTTTGACTCACAGTAGAGAGCTATGATCAATACAATAATTAAAATTTAAAAATTTTACCATGTATTAGGTATTTTTTAATATTTATTTATTTATTGGTTTAAGGGTGTTTAACATTTATAGTGGAAAAGAGAATATAATTTTCATTTTCTGTGTCTGGTTTTTCTTCTTGCATCTTGCTACCTTCTTCCAGTGCCAGGGTTTGAGGAACAGGAGGATAAAGAAAAGTTGGTGAGGGCTCACTGAGCTAGATATCTTCTGGGACGCTTCTTCTTTGCTGAGGATGACAGGTTTTAAACATGAAGGCTTTTCTTAGGTCTACATTGCAATTACCTGTGTCTGTGTATTTCAAATCCAGAAGTGTTCTGACATGATCACATTGTCCTTACTTTGCAGTCATGCTACTGGCTTTCCCACAGGGAACCTATAGACAAGATCTGAAGGTATTTAACTTTTGTACATTGATTATTTTGGTTACAATTAGCTAGAGAGAAAAATATCACAGAACTAGGGTTTTTAAAAATCAAATTTTAATGTCAAATTTCTTATAAAATTTAACAAGACAGAAACACCCCTAAAAGAAAGATCTTTACAGCTGTTTATTACAACATAGAAATCATTTCAAATAATTTCTATTCTTACCTGAAGAAAGATAAACTAAAAAGTTACAAATTAGCTGTGCTCAAAACCAGAAAAGCAGTTCTACACAGGGAACATGAATAGTAGAAACACAAGGTTTGTTGATTGCAAATAAGAGTGAAGAGTAAGAGCATGATGCTAGATGTCAAGACTTAGAAGCTACTTTGATTCCTGTCATTTTCTTGTTAATACAAACATCTAATCTGTTCCTTCTCCTTTTGGATACTTTAATTATAACAAGAGACTAGAAATATGATTAAATGGTTTTAGAGATCCAGATACATCATAGTTCAGGTGTCACTAACATGGCTTAAATGTATTTTCCAGTATGCCAATTATAACAAGGTCACAATACCACATTTAGAAATAATTAGATGCATGTTGGAATAATTTGAGCATTGTCTTTCTCATGCACATCTGATCCCATCTGATTCCTCTGAGGAAAATTTATTCCATTCTGGGTCACACCTGCCAAGCCTTTCACATCAAAACCTGTGCACCTGCCTCTGGTCTGCCTCCCAGATAGTACATTTTCAACACATCATCTGCCAGGGGGAGAAAGATCACATAACAGAAGCTCTCTTCAAATGAAAGATTTTCTGCTGAGAGCTTTGGGACTTCCACTGCCCAGCTGGCAGATGACATGGAGGCTCACATCAGAAGCCTACTCTTTTACGCCATCAGGTCTGGGACATTTTCATTGCCGTCGAAACCCTGAATTGTGTGCGTTGTTGTAATTTGCATAACTAGGATTAATCACTTTTTTATCAATAAGATACTTTTATCCCGATTGAGAAATATTAACATCAAGAATGGCAAAGTTATTTTACACTTTCTCATCCTTTATTTTATTAATCATTGTATGCTTAAATTTCTTTGTTAGAATTTCCACAGATCAAGCTAGCACTGTTTCCATTTGATAGCAATGTTACATGATTATTTTGAAAAAATTATTGGCTATATATGATATATGAGCACTTTATTAAGCATAAAAAACAAAGGCAGTTGGGATCAATGAATAAGATAGCCATGTGTATTAAAAATCAGTTCATAGTTTTTTTCTATTTCTCCATAATTTTTCTACTGACATTCGTATATAAGGTTAAGTTCTTTTGTACATTTTGCTTTGTAACAAAGCAAAGATTACATATGCACTTTATTAAACTTGCATTATCTTTATTTACTAAATGTACATTACCTTACACTACGAACATTTAAAAGAATAGTGAAAAAGACTAACAAATAATTAAAGTGATACAAAAACTTAATTTTAAAATTAAAACCATTCAGCACTGCTATTGTCTTATTTTACACACAATGTTTATTTTTGTTAACTTAAAGTTTATAATGAAAACTTTTGTTTTAAATATTTATCCGGAGTTATTCTAATTCATAGCAAATTAATCTATAGTTGGTTTCTGAGTTCTATAAAAAGCTTTACTTGGGAATTACTTATTGAGTTGTTTGTATAGTGTACTTGTATAAATAAACAATGTTTTGAAACTTAATGAGCAAGTCAGACTTTAAAATGTTTGGCTCTTTCTCAAATTGTAAAATGACTATGGTAATTTCATGGCCACATGCTTTTACTTCATAATGGAAAATAAAAAATGATTTAAAATAGTGATTTCATTTTTCTCATCTTGTTTTACTAAAACTCTTGCATTTAGACTAGGTTTGCACCATTTCCTCTCAGTTCAATCAGCCTCTCAATCTGGACAAAGTAGAGGGCTAGTGAAACTGAGCTAATTTCTCAGATACCTGAAGGTGTGAGGTTGGCATTGAAGTTAAAAAAAATGTGAGAGGTCTATTTTCAAACTATCTTCAAGCTACAGAGTAAAATCAGGTGGACTTCCTTGAGTTTGACATTAACTCCCACATGGACTCCTTAGGTAACAGAGCAATAGGCTGGAAGAAGATCCTCCTGAGTGAGGTAACCCAGACCCAGAAAGACACACATGGTATATATTCAGTCAGAAACAGCTTTTAGCCAACTAGAATAGGATAAATATATTACAATTCATAGATTCAAAGAAGATAAGTAACAAGGAGTATCCAAAGAAGGATGCTTAAATCTCACTCAGATTGGGAAATGGAATAGACAGCAGAAATGGTTGAAGAGAGGGACCAAGGTATGAGAGGGAGTACAGAAAGAAATGAGGGTGGAGATAAGACACGGGGAGAGCAGAGGATAGGAGGAAAAGGCCTGTAGAGAGAAGAGAAACTGTGGGTTGGGGCATCTCTGTGATAATCAGAAGATTTAAGAAAGGTAGGCTTCTAAGAGCATATGGGAGTGACTCTAGCTTAGACTCCTAGTAGCAGGGGTCTGAAGAAGACACCCTCTAGCTAGATAGGACTCCTAATGGAGGAAGGGGACCACTAATCCACCACAAGAACTTGGCCCCTAAATTTACCCTGCCTACAAGATATTCAGGGATAAAGATGGAGCAGATATTGAGGGAATTTCCAACCATTACCTGGCATCACATGAGACCCACCACATGGGAGAGAGCCAACCATTGATAATATAAAAGAGATTCTTCTATTCTTGCATACAGGAGGCTAGCATAGCTGTTCTCTGAGAGGATGTACCCTACAGCTCTTAGAAATATATGCTGAGGCTCCAAGCCACACTTTGGATGATGTTGAGGAGTCTTGGGGAAGAGTGGTGGGAAATATATAAGGATCTGACCTGAGGATGACAGGAGCTCCACAAGAAGATAAACAGAGGCAACTAATCAGGGCCCATAGGGGCTGGTGGATAGTGAAGCACCAAAAAAGACCATGCATAGACTAGACCTAGGTCCCCTACAGAGATAGAGCAAATGGTCAGCTCCGGCGTCAAGTGGGTCCCCTTGTTACGGGTGTAGGGGTTGTCTCTGACAATGATTCTGTTGCCTGCATTTTGATCACTTCCTCCCTGGTGGGGCTTCCTCACCAGGCCACAGGAAAGAGGATTCCTTCAGTAGTAGTGGGCTTTCATGAGCTGGAGTGTGTTGGGGTGCGGGCCTCCCTTCTCTGAGGAACAGGAGTGGAGGGATGGGGAAAGACGGAAGGAGGTTGGGACCAGGAGGATAGGATGGGGGCTGCTACAGCTGGGATGTAAATAAATATATAAAATTAATTCATTCTTTGTTTTAAATCTATGAATAACAAATGAGTAAGGCACACCAAAATGCAGTGCCTCTGGCTGTTCTTGTTTGTCTCCTCATGTGTGGTCAATTTAGTCAATAGACAATAGAGAATGTAACAAACATTTATCAGAGCTACATTGTTCAGCAATTGACAAAATATTTCAAATTAGAAGAATTCTAGATACTTAACTCAAGAGTTTTCAAAGACAACGCTTAAAGAATTGTAGTGCTACATGCTAATTATTTAATTTGTTTATTGTTTAAGAAATTTATACATGCATATGATATGCTTTGATAAAATCCACCCCATTCACTCCGTTCAGTTTCTTTTTTATACTCCACCCAAACTTTTCTTCACAAATTAAAGTGCTCTTAAAACAAACAAACAAACAAACAAACAAACAAACAAAACACTAAGTGTACTTAGTGCTACCCTATGTGCATGTGTGTAGAAGAATTTTAAACGTGAATACATCCCAGGGTTATATCCCTGAAGAGATTTAAGACTTGTCCTACTAGCCAACAATTGGCAGTAGTTCCTTGGTCAAGGGAATGGGATTTCAGGAACACATTGCCATATATGTTCAGAGTGTTGCTGGCTTCCTGGGGGCATAACTGTGCATTTAGTCACAGTTGTTGGGCATTCATGTGTCCCACACTCTTCAAAATTCACTGCATACTATCTTATTGCACATATCCACCATCATAGTCTATGTTATAGTTGTTCCATTTAGACCCAAACATTATCATTAATGGCTAGCTTCCATAATGCTACATGGTTCTACGTAAGCCACTACAGGAGAAAAGTGATCATCAGTTTAACCCAGCTATGAATACTGTGATCTACAATTATTACTGGCCTAGGAAAATATGTCCAATGATGGAATAGTTAATGGTTTGAATGTTATGGGAAGATTTAATAACTTCCTAGTTGGATTACAAGTCTACTCCACAAATGGAACTCATACCTTATTCCAGTAATTGTGCCCAGAACTCATTGCTGGCTAGGTCACAAACCCTATGTAATTTTTTCTGGTATATGGCCATAGTAATAATAAATGGTACCATTATCTTTTTACATACATAGCTGTTGTTCTCAGCCATAATCAGAGAAGCTTCTTTTTGAAAAACGTAGTAATTAACACAGAGACCTATAACTTGTTAAAAGTTCAAGCCGGTAACATCTTTAGAAGCCCTCTACATCTGACAGCAGTTTGCCAATAGTGCTGTCTTATTGGTACATAGAAAACTGGTGAACTGGTAGTCAAATCAGTTGAGCTGTTTGTATATGTATCACCCAGAAGTGCTCGTAAGTTTTTTTTTTTTTTAATTTAAAAGCAGAATCATTTTTCTAATTGTTCTTGGGGAACCCTAAAATGTAAGTCTAGTGAAGGTCATCTTAGTAGCTTGGAATTTGGTTTCTTCTACCGTAAGTCAAAAGTAGGTAGAATTGAGAGTTTATCAAATAGTAGCTAAGTAAGTCCAAGGGCCAAAAAGGAACAAATAAAAATAAAAACATTGTCCATATAATCAAAATATTACTTCATAATGTTTTCCCTGTTATTACCTATTTTATGTATAATGTTTTTGATGTAGTTGTACTAAAACCAGGAAACAATGGGTTTACTAGACAAGACAGGATAACAAATAAAAAGCCCAGTGCAAGAAATAGCAGAACTTTTTGGGAGATTTTGGCAAGAATATATAGGTTGCCTATTTTGGAACTGTTAGCTAATAAGCTAGCATCAGTTAGATTCCTACACATTACAAGATATTGTCAATACTTTTGGCTACCTTCAAACCATATTGCCGAAGATGCCATACACTCAAGCCATAGAAAACAATCTTGTATTCACCTGGAAACTACATGGCCATTGGCTAGTGTTCATAGTGCTGAGGAGGAAGAAAGGAATCATTAATCATATCTAGCTCTGAATCATGTGACTACATCACTGACTGGCCAGGTAAGGCAATTCCAGAACTGCAATAGTGGCATTAATGTCATGGAAGTAAGAACTCAATTTCTGATTAGGTTTACAGATTTCTATACAAGTAAAATTCTATAACTGGCATGTTATCAGGGTGAGGAACCTATAGCTAGAGATTTCCTAGTTTCTAGCAGAGAACCTACAATATGACTATGCTAAGTGAACACAGCATTCAAGGGATTCATAATGACTCATTTTTATATCAGAGAAGCTTCTTTCTGTAGTATATGACAACTACTGCTTGAGCTCCAGAGGATAAAAACTGCAGAATTCTCAGACCTAAGTTAGATATTTATATCATACTGCATGGTTCTGTGATAATTGCAGAAGACAAAACACATAAATTGTAATAGGCAAAGGGGCTGGAAGACTACAAGGAAACTGTTTCTGGCTAAAGGGGGACATTGGGAACATTGATTCACAGCAATTGATAGTGTGCATAGTGGATAAGGCCAAACAAAAGTCCAGTTTGCAAAGGGGCTGTAGTCATGGAATCTCAGGCCTATCTAAAGAACTATTGACAACTCATAGGTGCTAGGAGAGGGAAGGCCATTTTGGAGTATAGCCTCTGGTGGTTTGATCACCCTCCAATAAAGGCAGCACAAGCTGCTCAATGAGCTGTGTGTGTGTGTGTGTGTGTGAGAGAGAGAGAGAGAGAGAGAGAGAGAGAGAGAGAGAGAGAGAGAGAGAGAGAGAGAGAGAGAGAGAGAGAGAGAGGACAAAGTTCCTTCAGATAAAGAAAGGTCATGGTCATGGATCTGGAAATAATTAGGCAAGTGGATGAAATGATTTAAATTCACTGTTCAAAGTTCTCAACTATAATATTGAGAAAATAAAACAAATAAAATAACTTATTTTGCTAATGACATTCTGCTACACTTGCAGATAGGTGGAGCTTGAGGAATCCTGCAGTAGATGCAGAGGAAAGACTGTAAGAGCCACAAGGTTCAAAACCAGCACAAGAAAACCTACAGAATCAACTAGCCTGGGTCCACAAAGGCTCACAGAAACTGAACCTCCACCCAGAGAGCCTGTGTGGACTGACCAAGACCTCTGCACATATGTAACAGTTGTGTAGCTTGGTCTTCATATGGGATTCCTAACAGTGGAAGCAGAGGTGTTCTCTGCCTCCGTGGTCTGCCTTTGAGACTCTGCCTCCTACTGGGCTGCATCCTCTAGCCTCAATAGGAGAGGATTCACCTATACTTCCTGCAGATTGATATGACAAAACTAGTTGGTATCCATGGGAGGCTTGCCCTGTTCTGAAGTAATAGTAGACATATTGTTATATTTTTTTCTTTATTCTAACCACAAACTGTTTTAGTTGAATTTAATTATTTTTGCCTAAGTCCATGAAAGAATGTGATCTTTAGTTCTTTCTTTTGAGTAATTTTGTGGTTCAGATATCAATGTAACTGCGACTTCATAAAGTGAATTAAACACTGTTTCTTTTGTTTCTAGTTTTCATAATAATTTGAATAGTATTGCTATTAGCTATTTCTTGAAATTCTGATTGAGTTCTGCTTAAAACCATCTGCCTCTGAGCTCTGTTTTCCTTTTCCTTTTCTCCTCCTCCTCCTCCTCCTTCTTCTTCTTCTTCTGTATTCACTGTGAATTATAGGCATTGCTAATTATCTGGCCTTGATTTAACTTTGTAAAGTGAGACCTATGAGACATTTATTTACTTATTTTAGATTTTCAAATTTGTTGGAGTACAGGTTTTTAAAGTATGCCCTTGTAATTCTTTATATTTCTTCAATGTCTGTTGTTATGTCACCATTTGCCTTTCTGATTTGTTAGTTGGGATATTCTTTTTAACTTTTAGCTAGTTTGGAAAAATATTTTGCCTATCTTTTGGTATTCTCAAGAAGCAACTATTATTTGTGTTATTGATTCTTTTACTTGATTTTTTTGTTTCGATTTTATTGATTTCAGCCCTGAGTTCATTTATTTCCTTCCATCTTCTATTCTTACATGTTATTTCTTCTTTTTGTTCTTTTAAGTGTACTGTTAAGTTGCTAGTATGAAAACTTTCATTCATTTTGATTTTGTTGATATTTTCTTTTAAAACATTTAGTTCTGAGAACTTGTCTCTGAAAACTACTGCTTTCTTTATTTAGTGAATGTAATGATGTAAAATGAATTTTTCAATTTTAAAAAGTTTTTAATTTATTTCTTTGTTTTTTACCTAGTAGAGAATTATTCAGTATCTATGAAGAATTTGTAAGTTTTCTGTTGTTTCTGTGGTTGACATGCAACTTTAATCTGATTTTTTTTTTTTTTTTTTTGGTAGGATGCAGGGAATTATTTCTTTTTCTTTCTTTGTTTCTTTTTCTTTTCTTTCATTTTTCTTCTTTCTTGCTTTTTTATTTTTTTCATTGTTTTGGGTCTGATTATGTAGTCAATTTTGGGAAAAAATTCCACCAAGTACAAAGAAGAAAATATATTTTGTGTCTGTGTTTGAATGAAATATTTTATAGACGCCTGTTAGGTATCTGTTAGGCCAGTGTTTCTCAGATAAGTTTTGTTCTGAGTATCTTGTGCATTGGTGAAAGGCAGTTACTGAAAACTCCTGGGATCAGTGTGCAAAGATCAACATGTGACTTAAGTTGTAGAAGTGTTTGTGTCAACACCTTGTGTGCCCTGTGTTTGCGGCATAAATGTTATGAATTGCAATCCTCTTGGTGGGTTTTTCCATTGACAACTATGAACTATATCTTCTCATTATTCTTGGTTTGAAATCTATTTTGTTGGATATAGAAATGTTTATACCTTCTTACTCCTTAGGTCCATTTGCTTGGAATATCTTTCCTGAGTTCATGTTGATCCTAGATTTTGAAATTTTTTTTCCTGCATGCAACAGAAAAATGGATCCTGTTTTCACATCCATTCTGAAAGTCTATGCTGTTTTATTGGGGAAAGTGAGTCCATACTCAAAGATATTAATGGCCAGTGATTGTGGATTTTTGTTATTTTGTTGTTGGTAGTGGAGGTGAGTGTGTGTGTGTTTGGCTTTTTGTTTTGCTAGTATGCGATTATTTATTTCCTGTATCTCAGTTTAGTTCCATCCTTAGGTTGAAGTTTTCCTTCTACTGTTTTCTGTAGGGGTGGGGTTGCAGGTAAATGTGTGAAATTGACTTTTTCATGAATATCTTATTTTATTTTCTCCATCTATTGTGAATTAACACTTCGCTATGTATAGTAATTTGGGCTGGAATCGGTTCTCTCTTAGAGTTGGCCAGACATCTGTCCAGGCCCTTCTGCTTCTAGAGTGCCCAATAAAAAGCCAGGTGTAATCCTACTGGTCTGCCTTCATATGCTAATAACTTTTCTTAGACCTATATGTTTAGTGTATTGATTATTCTGAGACAAGGGACTTAATTTTTAAATCAAATCTATTTGGTGCTTTGTATGCTTCTTAGGAAAATTGCTTATTTGATTATGTAGAAAATACATTCTGGGCCTTTAATCTGGGGTCCTTCCCCTTCCTCTATTTCTGCTATTCTTAGATTTGGTCTTTTCATATTGTCTCAGATTTCCTGGATGCTTTGTGTCAGGAGTCTTTTAGATTTAGTACATTCTTGGATCAATGTATTTATTTCTTCTGTTGAAATTTCAAAACCTGAGAATCTTTATTTCATCTCTTGTATGCTGTTGTTGAAGCTTGCATCTATAGATCCTGTTTGAATTCCTTTTTTTAAGAATTTCATTCTTTTGAATTTCTTTTATTAGTTCTATTTTAATTTTCACATCTTGAACAGTTTTATTCATTTTCTCATACTTGTTTCCCTGAATTTCTCAAGGGATGTATTAATTTCTTCTTTAAAAATTCAAAATAACGTTCATATAGTTGGCTTTAAGGCTGTTTTTTCTTGTGCTTTAGTTATGTTGAATATCCAGGGTCTGTTGTAGTAGGATAGCTGGACTCTGGTGGAGGTATACTTCCCTGGTTATTATTGATTGTATTTTAAGGTGACATCTATGCATCTGAACTGGCATGATTTTATGTCTAGAAGTTATTTCTGGGTATTTTTATTTGTTTGTTTTGTTTTTGGGAGGGTTTGGTGGAGGATTTATTCCCCTTTTCCAGTTTCTCTTTATTTTGGGTAGGTATGATTGATATGTTGCCTGGTAGAATAATTTCTATGGACCTGATAGGTGTGACCACTGAGGCTTCTGTGTAAGGTGTGTTACTGGGTAAGTGGAGCCAATGCTTATGAATGGAGATAGGCTTGATATCTAAAGGGGTTCATTGGAGGGAGGAGAACATACTGTCCAAACAGTGTTGCCTATTCTCTCTACTTGTAATGGAGTACGAACATGAAGAGTGGTCACCCCAGAGAGTCTACTATAGTTGTCTCAATGCAACTAGAAGTTTAATCTAGAGGAATAGAAGGAGAGGGGAAGATCTACAGAAAGCCTACCTGCTCCCCTGGCAGCAGTGGTCTGTCTGTGTATTAGCATACAGTCCCTGCAGTATGTGGATGCTGAAATAAAACAAGTGGAGGAGGAGCATTAGAAAGGGAAGGTCAATGGGATTCACATGTTGGGAGAGGAGGAAAGAAGGCTGAACCAGGTGTTCTGTTGCAGAGACAAAGGTGAGACTGGAGTATTGTGTTTGGGGGTGAGGAGAGAGTGAGTGGTCAGCATCTTAAGTTAGCATGCCTGTTTCCCTGCTCAGTTGGTGTGTTCATGTGAAATGCCTGCACATCTTGGATACTGAGATGAGTTGGGGGAAGGAAGTTTGGAGGGAAAGATCGTACTGATCCATTAAGGATGATGTCAGAAAGGAAAAGAAAACACAGCGTGTGTTCTGCTAAATTATTTGAGAAGATACTGTGGGGACTGGGACTCAAGGAGTGAAGGAGGAGAGCATTTGCAGTCAGCTGATCTCTTTCTTTGGCAGGAATGGCCTTTGAGTTACCATAGGTGCCTGCTGGGGCTGTGATAAAGCAATGTCATAGGACAAAAGTAAGGATTGGATGATCTGTGGGAACCACAATAGATGAGGCCCAGGGTCCAGGGTAGGGTCTATTAGGTGCTCTGTTGCAGAACTAGGCATGAGACTGAGGGAATGGGTCTGGAAGAAGAGGGACAGATGAAGCTCTACCTCTGCCTAACAGGTTCCCTGGCAGGACTTGCTTGTGATTTAGTAGGGGGTGCCTGCTGGAGTTGGGGCTCTTTCTCTGTCCTGTTTCTCTGGTATGTAAACCATGAGTGCCTGATGATGTTGGAGGCTGGAAAATTGGGATGAGTTAGAGGAAGGAAGGTTGGAGAAGTTATTTCAGATCTGTTGGGGATGGGGTCAGAGAAGAAGAGACCACAGTAAGTTTTCTGCTAAAGAGTTTGGAATGAGATCTGCCATCAGCCTACTGGTTTCCCTTGACTGCAAACCTATTCTATTAAACAGTAAGAGCCAACAGACAAAACATATAAAATCATGAATCATAATGAAGTAGGGAAATTTTCAGATCAATTCTTTCTCAACCTACATGAGAGATATTCTTTTTACAGTACATGGAAACTGTCCCAGTGATCAATAACTGGACAATGAGAAGAGAATGAGAGGCTTTGGAACCCTCCATTCTAAGTGTGATGCCTTTAAGGAAGCCATCTGTTCAGGTTTCAGGGAACTATGCAGAAGATGAGGCAAAGAGATTATAACCTTCAGATGTAATTAATGGTTGCAAGAAACAGGGCCAGCCAGATACAAGAATACTGAAGTATACATGAACACATAGCATCTGTGGCAGCCCACACAGAACACACACACACACACACACACACACACACTTAAACCTGACAGAATTCCCCCAGCACCCAGAAACACAAGAGGATACAGGTTCCCGCCTGTAACTAAGAAGCTAACAGCAATAGATACCAGCTGACAAAGAAAAATCCAGTTTTCTCCAGTGGACTGTAACTGAGTATATCAACCATATGCTATGTGAGGCACTATGCCAGAGAATAGTTGACAGGGCTGGAGAGATGGCTCAGTGGTTAGGAGCAATGCCTGCTCTTCCAAAGGTCCTGAGTTAAATTCCCAGCAACCACATGATTACTCACCACCATCTACAATGAGATCTGGTGCCCTCTCTGGTGGCCAGGGGTAGGTGGAAACAAAACACTGTATACCTAGCAATAAATAAATCTTAAACAAAATATTTGGCCAGCACAAAACTAGCTCAATGGTATTTTGGTTTACTTTTTGTTTCACTTTGCTTTGTTGTGACATTTTTCATCTTATTGTCCTTTTGCCTGTTTATTTATTTTAATTTTCATTTCATTTGTTCCTGGAAGGTTTTGTTTGTTCTAATTGGAGAGAGAGAGAGAGAGAGAGAGAGAGAGAGAGAGAGAGAGAGAGAGAGAGAGAGAGAGAGAGAGAATGATATAAATTTGGTGGGTAGTGAAGTGAGAGATGAAGAAAACATAATCAAATATATACATTTTTTTTAAAGAATTACATTTAAAAAGTGATCTAGGTGGTAGTGTGGCACCTGCGCCACCAACCGAGTCAAGGGCGAGGGACTGCGGATTTAACGGGTCCTTCATGCTAAGAGAGCAGCAGCAGCCTTTATTCAGCGTCCAAAGAGCCTTTTTATAGGCAGTAAAGCAGGCATGCCACCGGCAGGTGAAATCCCTCAAGAGCTGATTGTGCACACCAAGGAAAGTCCCAAGGAAGGGAGGGGTGCCTTCTCAGAATGGTAACCGGGACTAGCTAACCAACGTAAGTACAGACACAGAAGCTGCTAAAAACAGGACATGCAACAGCAAGACAGGAAGGCAACCCAGTCAGGCCTGGTTCCCACATGGTAGTGCACCCCAATATACAAGAAGCAGAAGCAAGCAGATCTCTGAGGTTGACACCAAACTGGTCTATAGAATGAGTTCTAGGACAGCCTGGGCAATGCAAGGAAACTGTCTCAGAGGGAAAAAAAAAAAAAAAAAAAAAAAAGGAAACGAGTTTAAATAGTCATACACAAATGTACATACACACTTACATATACAAATCAATAAATATATCAAAACATGGGCAAAAAGTTATGACTTTCTGAGCTAACATTTTCAATAAAATTCAGTCTCCTTCCATATATGAATCCTCAACATACCAAGCGCAGAAAAAGGGTGTCTCTCATAAGAAAGGCTGTATAAGAAACCCAAGGCCGTAGCACAAAGAAGAGATAAATATGGAAAGACTTTCTTCTGCAATCCAGTAATATAAAAGCATAACCTTCCATTGATGTTATCCATATGGTGACAGAAGTATCATCCAGAGCAGTGAAGTAGAATAAAATAATAAAAGTTATTAAAACATGAAATACAGAAACATTTTTCATGAGACTGGATACAATGATTTAATTGCATAAAAATATATCAAGAAAAATCTGTTAAAACTTGTAAAGTTTTACATTGTTTGCAGGACATAAAATGAACATGCAAAAACATTTCGTACCTTTATGTATCATTTTGAATGTAATAAAGAATTAAGAGGACTGACCTGTTAATAATGGTTGCATTTTTCTATATGTTACTTATCCTTGTCTGAAAATAAAAATATTAAATAATGAGATGTAGTAATTCCAGATTTGACATTTTGATATAATTTTGAGTTTGCTAGTCTATATACTATTTGAACTCTGTTGAGCACCCATGTACAATTTGTTTTCCCACATTACTTATTAGACCTGATCATTACCTATATTTGGACATTGATAGTACACACCTGAATTCTTTACCCTGGTTCCTGAGAAGGCAAGCTTGTATTTACAATGTCCTATGGTCATAGCCAATATTTTGGCAACAAGTACAGTATTGTAAGCTCTGCCAAATGAATTCTGTGCTGTCTGAAGATAGCATTCAACGCATCTGATGCTCAAATATCTTTTTAGTTTTGTAATTTTTTATGGACTTGGGTCTCCTAAATGTGTGTATTTTTCAGTTATCCTGGTTTTTCTGTAGACACGATAACAGTGATGTGCATATTTTCCTTTATAATTTTTTGAATAACTTTTTAGTTTGCCAGCTGTTCTGCACAGTCTGAAGACTAGGAATTCTACATCTGTTCTATACGATACAACATTTATATAAAAATATCCCTAACAGCCACATACAGTGATTTGCTTTTTTCAGGAAAAGGATCTACTAAGCTGTGTGAAACTACAGGTGACCAACAAGGACAACTATTCTTCAGCGTATTTTTTTTTACAACTGTAGTACATTTTATAAGCAAATTCTTCCCATAACCTCCTACCTTATCAGTTCTAGATAGGCTATATTTTATGTTACATAGGCTACATTATCATATATTTGTTTCAATCTTCAACCGAGCTTTCCTTCTAACTTTAAACTTGATATGATTTTGCTTTGCTACTTCTTTGGGATGTTTATTTGAATGGGATGTTGATAAAAGTTGTCTATTTGGAATTTGTCTCCTTTCTTGATAACTCTAAACTTGCTTTGCAAAATACTGCTTTGTCTGTGTTTCATGGGTTTTAATATATGTATTCATAATATTGGGTATTCATATTATTATATTTTTCAAAAATAAAGTCTTTCATTTTACATTTTTTAATAGTTTCTGAAGTTTTCTTCATGTGATTTCTAGTTTTCTCCATATGGTTAGGAAATATCTTAGCCAGGGTTCCTATTGCAATGATGAATCACCATGGCCAAAGCAAGTTGGGGAGGAAAAGGTTAATTAAGCTTATACATCTGTATCACTCACTGTTCATCATCAAAGGAAGCTGGGACAAGAAGTCAAGTAGAGTAGGAAGCTGGAGGCAAGAGCGTAGACAGAGGCCATGGAGAGATGCTGAATAGTGACTTGCTCAACTTGCTTTCTTATAGAACCCAGGACTACTAGCCCAAGGATTGCTGGGCCCTCCCCCCACTCATCACTAATTAAGAAAATTCTCATACAGCCTGATCTTACTTATAGATGCACATTTCTCTGTTGAAGTTTCCATTTTCCAAATAACTCCAGTTTGTGTCAAGTTTACATAAAAGTAGGATAGGAACATTTTTTATTTTGACTTCAGAGTTTCTGAGTTGTTGAAATTTGGTTTGTGACTTGTCCAGTATTATGTATACTTTGGAGAAAAAAATGTATAAGTACTCTAGCTACAGGGAGTATTTTGATGTCACTTATAGGCCTATTTATTCAAGAGTCCAATACAATTTTGCTTCATACTATTGATATTGCATCCCACCTAGATTATTCAGCCATTGATGAAAGTAGAAAATACATTAGAGTAAATTTTTCATTTGGGACATAACTTCTTCATATTTGGGGGAACAATGTTAGTGGGTATGTAGACTTTTAGAAGTATATGCTCTACTTAGAGTTTCTATTTAACTATCATATAATCACGTGACAATAATTCTTTTTTTTTTCTCAAAATGATTTTATTTATTTTATGAGTTAATATTTATGAATGTACTTTGGGTCACACTTTAAAAGCAGGATCTCAATAGGTAACTGTGGCTGCTCTGGAATCTGTTATGTAGAGCAAGTTTGGCTTGAACTCATGGAGACTTGCCTGCCTCTGACTGCTAAGTACTGGAATTAAAGGTATGTACCATTGTGCCTAACAAAAACAAAACAAAACAAAAAACAGAACAGAACAAAACAAAACAACAACAACAACAAAAAAAAAAACCAAAAAGCCAAAACACTTTTTCTTATTTATTGTTGGTGATATTTAATGTGATGCAAGTGTTATAAAACTTGCACTAAGAAAATAATGAGAATAATGTATCCATACATGTTCAATGTGGATACAATCCTCCACTGGTGCCCATCCATCTTCCTATTCTTCATTTCCCACTGTATCCTCTCTGGATTGAAGTCCACATTATCTGATATAATCAACTATATAGAATTATTCATTTTGGGATTCCCTTTGCATATCCTAGTTTATGTGTGCTTTTAGCTGACATCATAGCATCACACAGTTATGTATATCTCTTTTTGGAAAGTTGCGTTCAGTCACTCTATCTTTCAACTGAAACCTTTATTTCCTTTTTTATTTGTTGCATTTATTAATAGGCATGGTCATATATTTACTAATTTATAAAATTTAATTTCAGATCACTGATTTTATTACTGCCGGTAATGTTTTCTTTCATAGTGATTAGATAAATTACTCTATACTGTTCTTTCTTGTGTATTGTTTGTAATGATTTACTTATTTATTTACCTTAGTATATTAGTTTTTTCCCTACATGTATGCATCTTTTAGAGTGGCAGATCCCATGGAACTATAGTTACAGACAGCTGTGAGCTCCTATGTGGGTGTTGGAATTGAACCTGAATCCTGTAGAACTGCCTGGGATCTTAACCTTTGAGCCATCTCTAGCCTTTTTGTGTGTCATTTTTACTTTTAGTTTATATATTACATGTATTTCATTTTGTATATAATGAAACTTGCAGACTTCAGGGGCTACTTGAGTTCACTATGCCACTACTAAGAGTGAAGGGCTTTTTCTCTTTTTAGTAAGATGTCTCTAGTTTTATTCCAAGCCAACTTTAAAGGCACGGCTTTCTCTCTATCATGTTCTAGCACCTGCTTGGTGTTTCCTCTATCCTGCCTTATCCCTTTTTATTAGTCTCTAATAAAGTTGTCCCTAAGCTTCAGAATAAAATGATTTTACAAACCATTTTTTGATTATAGTAAGTCATATGGATATGGAGGATCTAGAGGTGAAAGAAATAACATGTTGGTTATAAAGGCCACAGTCTGATTTTCCCAAACATAAATGTTAGAAACTGGGGAGGAGAGGTTGGGATAATGTATTTTAAGTTCTAAAATACACCAAATAGAGAACAACAGCACTCTTCCAAAAAACAATATTTATCATACTCAATGAAGAAAGAAATGCTTTCCTCTGATAAAAATGAAATGATCTGGGATTTACACACAACCATTAGGCTATAGTAAAGAATAACACACACTACAATAAATGATAAGCACACAAGGATTAGGAAAACACCTAACACCACAAAATCAACAAAAATAAAGAGACTTAATACACATGTTTTACTAGAAACCCCAGCTTCAATTCCCTAATCAGAACATCCAAGATTAAAATATTGGGTTAATGATGAGAAATAAAGGCATGTTCCACGATTGTCTTCCCTTACCAGGAGGTTGGGATATATGTGAGGACATCCTACTGAGACTCTGGGTAAGAGAAATATAGGCAATGGGGAAATAGAAGGACCCAGAGGGTCCTAGAAACCTACAAGAAGAACATCATGATGGGTGGATCGAGACCCAGGGAGGTCTGCCCAAACTATTGCACTAACCAAGGACAATATAATAGTAAACAGTGAACCCCTACTCTGATCTACCAGATGGACAGGACATTACATGGAGAGCAGAGACTGACTTTGTCATGAACTCCTGTGCTTCATATTTGACCACCTCCCTTTGGTGGGGAGGCCTGGTGGCACTCAAAGAAAGAATAAGCAGGCTACCAAGATGAGACTTGATAGCCTACAATCATATAATGGGGGAGGAGGTCCTCTTCAGTCATAGACCTAGGGGAGAGGAATAGGGTAAAAGCTGAATGGAGGGAGGAACGGGAGGATACAAGCGATGGGATAACAATTGAGTTGCAATCTGAATAAATTAATAAAAAATTTAAAAATAAGAAAAAAATGATGAGAAATACTTATTCTGTCCTAGAAACAACCACACCATAAAAGGTAGACCTTTGTGTGAAAGCACTGAAAACAATCTTGTAAGAAAACAGAGCTGTGAATCACAAGTGTTGTGGTTCTAATGCCTGGCAAAATAGACTGCTAGCAAAAAGTAGTAACAGTAGCTAAAGAATATCACCTCATCTGAAACAAAAGAGGCCAATCAGAAGAACATAATGATTCTAAAATTGTACCCAGTTATCACAGGTGCACCTAGTTCATAGAACAAAGATGATAAACCTCACATTGACTTTACAACATTAATTCTGTGTAACTCCAATACCTCATTGTCTTCACATGACTGGTCATGTGTTTAAAAGTAAAGCAACACACACACACACAAAAAATATTTGCAGTGGAAAGATCTCATCTACACCTTCTGGTGGCAGCCCAAAATAAACACAACAACAACAACTACTACTACTACCACTACAAAAAGTCTTATTTTTTGCCTGGTTACCCTAGCTTCCTCATCAAGTTCATTTATTCATCTGTCCTGTTGTTGTTGAGGCATTTCGTTATGTATATTATAAGGTACTTCTTTGACACAACACTACAGACCAAAAACCAGCAGCTTGATAGTTTTTCTCTGAGACTCCAGGACTACATTGAGACAGCTGAGATGCAAACTGAATAGATCCCAGATCCTTGGCTTTTCTACCAGGAGATACCAATTATTAGACTCATACAACACCCTGTAAGCTACTTTAGTAAATCACACATAAACACACACGTGCATGCATACTCGCGCATGTATAACGCCAATTAAATTTAGAATATGAAAATCTTGGAGGCTTTATCAAACGACTTGGTGTTTGGTACTTTTCTGCATTGGTGGTAGTGGTTTATAAGCCAAGCTATTTATTTCAGTGATCTCTCTACAACATGTGCTTTTCCGTCATAGTCAAATCTCAGGAGTGTATGTATTGGTTATATGCTAACATTGTCTCAGACTCCTTTTCTCCATTTTATTTATTGTTTCTGGTTTTTAACCTATACATTTATACTGTTACACACTAGACAAGCTGTACTATTCAAAGGAGGGAAGACATGACATGGAAAATCTATCCTTCATTGCCTTCTTTAGTGCATATTTTATTTCATTATTCAAAACTAGTAACTACAGTCCCTTACCTAATCTTCACAGCTTACAGGATGTTAGCTTGTTGCACAAATATCTATTTAAATTGCTTTATGCCTGGAAACTATTGGTAGAAGATCTTTCAAATATTTTTGTTGTTTCTATTTTATTCCTTAGGACTTTAGAGATATAATCTTATTTCCTTCTATATAGAATTTTTGATGATGAAACCAAAACTGTCTCAAGTGGATCCCTTGTATGTGATGATACCCTTTCACTTGATGCGTTCATAACGTAGGCAGCATTATTTTTGTTTTTGTTTTTATCCACCTGTTTAGTGTGTCTCTTTACGAGTATATTTTGGTTTGTCCTATTTGGAGTTCATTGTGTTTACCTTCATGTTGGGGAAATTACACTTCTTTTTTCAAATAACTTATTTTTACATTATCCTTTTTTCTCTCTACCACTTCTATAATGTGTGTGTTGGTTGATTAAGTGGCTTCTCACATGTTTTGTAAAATCTGTTCATGTTTCCTCATGGTTTTTCTTCTTGGTTTTCATTATGTTCCTTAGACTCATTAATTTCAAATAACTTATAATCAATGTACTAAGCCTTTCTTCAGTCTGCTCAAGTCTCACATTTTTCACTCAGTGAAGTTTGCAATTCAGATATGACATTTTTGAGTTTCTTGCTGTACATTTACCAAGTGCTATGGTTTTGCTGATAAATTTATTTTTTTATAAAACACTTTCAAATTCTTTAGTGTACCCTTTCTTTTGCTCCATATCCACTTTGTGCTCAAAGCAGTTGTTTTGTTCAGTGTTTCTAATATGATCACACATACTGCAGAAACTGTTTATGCAGATGTTCTTTGATGACGCATGAGTCCTTCTTTCTTCTTCTGACTTAAACTACCTGTTGTGGAGAAAATGCATTTTGAATAGACTGCCAGAAGATTCCAGCAAGCCTTTCTTAGCAGGTCCTGAATTTTTCATAATAACTTAAGATAAAAGAATATGAGAAAGATGATTCTTGCCTTTTTTTTTTTTTTTTTTTTTTTTTTGTCAGTTTGCTTTTTGTTTTTTCCAGAGCTGAGGACCGAACCTAGAGCCTTGTGCTTGCTAGACAAGTGCTCTACCACTGAGCTAAATCCCAAACCTGCCTTTTTTTTCTTTTGGAGGGGAAACAGTTGTTATTGTCTTAGGATTTGCTTTGGCTGTTTGTCTGTTTTTGCATGATTCCTGTGTTGTGTGTTGTGTGTGTGTGTGTGTGTGTGTGTGTGTGTGTATGTGTGTGTGTTTGTTTGTGTGTGTTTGTGTGTGTGTGTGTGTGTGTGTGTGTGCATGTGTTATGCAGGCACAATTCTTTTTCTGATTTTTTTTTCTTTTTTTTATTTTATTTTTTTTTTATTGATTTATTCTTGTTACATCTCAATGTTTATCCCATCCTTTGTATCCTCCCATTCCCCCCCCCATTTTCCCATTATTCCCCTCCCCTATGACTGTTCCTGAGGGGGATTACCTCCCCCTATATATTCTCATAGGGTATCAAGTCTCTTCTTGGCTACCTGCTATCCTTCCTCTGAGTGCCACCAGGTCTCCCCCTCCAGGGGACATGGTCAAATGTGAGGCACCAGAGTATGTGAGAAAGTCATATCACACTCTCCACTCTAGCTGAGCTTGGCAGACGCTTTTTCTGATTTTTTAAAAAGTTAATTTTAATACTTTTTCCATAACAATAACCTCACCCAGGACTGTCCTCAGGATTGGAGCTCCCCATTTTATTTCTCTACTAATAATATTGTGCCACTGAAAATATAGACTTATTATTTTCTTGAATTTTCTTGTACCATGATATATATCAATGCCTCTACAGCTTCAGTCCTGAAACTTGGATTACTCTGAGTTCAGGTATGGTCTCCAAAGCAGATGTGAAAATTTCTAAGCACTTGAGAAGCATTAAAACAAATAAAAATCATCAAATTATTTTATCCAAATTACCTCGGCCAGACAAAAGTCCTGTTGTCACTCTTCTATATCTGCATCACTGGGCTCAAGTGTGTAAAAGACATATAAGATGATAGAAACTCCATAGCATTTTACATGTTATATTTTCTTGACTGGTTGTGTTCTTTATTGCTGTATGTCACTGACTATTTTTGTAAACTTCTGTAAAGCTGTTTTAATAATTATATAATTGAGCAGTATACTTTATATTTATATGTGGGGAAACCTTTTGTGGATTTCCACACAAATGAGTTTCATAAATGCACGGCTCTATGGAAAGGATGTAGTGACTATTAATTTTTATTGTTAATGTCTGCCTCATTCCCTAGCTATTGCTTGCCATCAAGCCACAGAAGCACTTGATTATAGCAAAGAATGTAACATATTGTTTTCACTGAGAATGGAAGTATTCTGACTGCCAGCCTTTTTCCACCTTCCACAAAAAAAAAAAAAAAAAAAAACATACAAAGTAAGAGTGCACAAATAGTGGATCTATACATGCATGGAAGTAACCTTTTTAGAGTTTCTCAGAACTAAAGGTTCCTTCACAAACACTGCTTATTATTCTCTGTATTGAGTTGATATGACATTTATCTTTACTCATATGGCGATGTGTGATAACAGAGTTATGTTTATCACACATTCTACAGTCAAGAAGATTTAACACAGTAGATCAATCTACTCTAGATTTATTGTGTTTCTTTTTTTATTGCTTCTTTTGGTTGATCTGGAAGATAAATAAGGCTCCTTTTTTCTGAGTAAATGAAATAAGTTATTTTTGAGTGAACATCCTATATTAATATATTTGAAATTTTAAAATATTTTAGAGACTAGTTAAGTAGGATATAGTTAAGCTTATGACCACTATAAATCTTTGTTTCTATGGCTGCATAGTTGTTTATAAAGTGATATATAATACAGTTGTATTAATAGCAATAACTAATCATAAGAAATTGAAACTAATGTATAAAACACCTAGCCAGGTATTATGCTTCTGTATGGAAGGATGGCTAAATATATCAATTCCAGTTTTTCTTTTCTTGCATTAAATGCTGATTAAGAGCTAAGTAAGAGTGAAAGCTGCAGAGGAAAAAATGAAAAATTTAATCCCGTTTTGCCTTAAATCTGGGCAAAAAGATGTCTGTGAAATCCACTTCTGTTTCTACATTTCTCAAATATCCTTTGAGCTATTTAGACTATTTATATGAGTGAGTATTATTGTGGTATTTATTTTGACTGACATTTGAAACTTATCTATTTTTTCAACTATTACATGTTTTTCTAATGACTTCCTCAAGCATGATCAAATGTAAATTGTGGTTTTTATTATTTGGCTCTAAGGTTTGTATACCATAGGACAAGAGTCACTCAAAGCCTAGATAAACAATAACTGGATTTAAACTGAGAGCCTTAAGAACTTTTCTAACGTTCAAATGTTTAATGGCTATGTTCTAGATGCATGCATTGCAATTTGTATGCAAATGATGCATCAAATTTCATTTTAATATTAAACACCAAATAATATATGTATTTGAAGCATTAGTGTATTAAACAGTACTATCTCTTTAGTTTGAAAATATATGGATAGCTGCTATGGAGAACTATACCTGGTTATTATATTATCATTTGAATAATATAAGAGCACTATACCAATGTTGATACATTAAATAACACTGCATACTTTTTCCTTTCCTCCAATCCTCAGGTGTTTAACAGAATAAGGGAGAGACAGTAAAAATTACATTTAAATAGTTTGTATTTTATTTCCAACACTAATTGTATAGAAAATCTTAACTTTAAAGTATAAACCAGTGTAATCAATTCTTTACTATGAACCAGTAAAAGAAAACCAGAATATACTAAGGAACAACTTGATGACCACTGTATAAAACATATCCATTCACAAGATAATTTCTTACCAGTTTCCATAAAACTTGGTTATCCAATAAGTCATGTTTGTAAGTGGCTTATGTGAAAAATATTTAAAAATTATAATTTATGAAATATATTCAATGCCATAGTCTGATTACCAGGATGTAAGGGGTTATTTCACTGGTGAAAACAAATCTGCATAAATTGTATTACGTAACAATAAAGTGTGGAAATGCTTCCACATGACCAGATAATTGTGGATTCTTTGGACCACCTTACTTACACTGTGTGATGTGTTGTTTAAATGTTTCAGAAGAATTTAGTCAGACTCTACTTATTTGCTGAGTTTCCAGTGTAATTTGATAATCTCTTTTCTTAGTAATTCTAAGTTGCCTCTGTTAATTTTTGGAGTTGCAAAATCAGAATATATGATGGTAAAGAAAATTGTTTTGGATTCACTAGAACAAATTCCATCTTGTAACATTAAGTTTAGAATGATTCTCTTTTTCCATTTAGTATACCTAAATCTAGGCTAAACGCTAAATCTGTTATTCAGGAAGAAACTAGGTTAGATAAAGAGTTATTGTCCAAGTAGAATTGTAAAGTTTCCCTTCCTGTTTTCAGACCTTTAAACTGAAGGGCATATTCATATTACTTTGAGATGACTTATCTCTTCAACAAATAATTCACTTTCACCATCAAAATAGATGAAATGATTCTAAATCATTAAAAGTGTTGTTGTAAAATAGGATGAGATGATATAGATTAATTCTTATGCATTTAGTGCTTCAGAGAAGCCTGAGCATTTATTACTGCCATGGTTATGTGCTGTGTTGTTCACTGAAATGACAGGAACATTTTATCTCAAGCACTTTAGAGAAAATGCATTTAAAGTACATTTATTAGACATTTTATTGAAAATGCAGAACTTTAATAACGCACGCTATGATGTTATCATAAATAGCAGCCCAAAAGATTTAATAGAAAATGACCAAAACAATAGTTTCTTCTAAGATCCTGGTACATGAATTTTAAAGTCATTAAAGGGGATTATTCTTTTATAGTAAATGGATGTTGGCACTTAACTAAAAGAACAAAAAGGTTGATAGAGAGTGGGCCCAACACTTTTGTGTCCCTAATGCTCATTTTTCTGCCTGGCTTGATATTGTATACAAATTAAAGAACCCACAGCATTACTTCAGTAAAAAGAAATACTTAGTTTTCTCCTGCAACTATGTAACTTTCTAGAGCACAGAGCATTCAGGATTCTGAGAAGTCCAAACAGCTTTGTGATTTTGTTAGTGAGATTAAATAATACTTGATTACTTTACATCAGGGGTACGCTGGCTCTTCGACCCAGAATATACTACAAGACCTAAGATTGTTCTTTAAAATGATTTAAAGTGTGTCTGTTGAAGATCTTCATAGCAGAACACTTAAAAAAAAAAAAAAGAGTTTGGGTAAATATCCGTATGTTGACTGAATGAATTCACAATATTTCTTAACTTTACTTCATATAAAATAGGCAAGTGCTATTAAACTCCTCTATCATCAAGGGCAATCAGACAAGCCCTGGGCCTTTAAACTGTAAAAGATGATATGTACTTCACAGCTCCTGAGAGATTTACCGCACATAAAGCCACCTTTACAACTGTGGATGAGATCCTGCTTCAGTTTTAGACATACCCATTCTTTATGGTCATTAAAAGGTATTGAGTTAACAGTTCATTATATGGTTTAATCTACACTTTTATTTTTTGCTTTGCTTTTCAGAGGGCTGAAGTAGTTAGGTTAAAATAAGAACTTTGCTAAAACTTTAAAAATATTTGATTTGACTTCAGTGAAAATGTGGCTAAAATTTGGAAATAATAGGGATTTAATCTCATCCTTTATTATTCTATATTTACTGTCAATATCTCAGATGATATATTCTTGTCTGGATTATGCTCCTTAATGCTGTATTGTTTTTAAGGAGTTTCTAATTTAAATGTAGTCCAATAATATAATATGCTTCCTTTGTGAATGATGCTTCACATACTCTTTTTCACATATATCCTCTTTATCATGAGTTAGGAATATATTCTCATGTAAATATATAAGAAAAACTAGATACTATTACCATACATAAGGAAGGGATGTATTATATACACAATAAAATCAAACACTAGTGTTTGTTTTATATTTACACTAAAAATACATTGAAATTGACTAACTGCATTGGATCCTATGTAGAATGGAGTCAAGTTTAATTGAGGTAAAGTCTTCACAAGGATACATAACGTTAAGATGCAGTCTACCTTGAAGAAAATAAACAAATGTTAAGGATGTGTCTTGTATTCTAGATAATATAATTGTTAGGTATAATTGATTAGGGAAAGGGTACAGAAAGTTGTGTGTTAAAGTTATCAAAACAGTAACATAGTATGTAACTAATTAAGCAAAAATAATATCCCAAATAATTAAACTGTCAACTTGGTGTTTAAATTAATTATGACCCTTATAGCTACTTCTTTGGAATGTTGTTTCTCTGAAATGGAGGTGTGTGGGATTACATATCTTTTCACTAATTGCTTTTGCCACATACTGTAATTAAACCTTCTTAAGTCAACCCAGAGTAATAAGTGAGGTGTTGAGGACTCTTCATCTTCTTCTTGCATTTCCCATGTTTGCTTAAGTTACTCATTTGATACCTGCACACTCACCTGGTAACTCACTAAGGTACTTTCTTTGGCAAGACACTTTGCCAAGGCATAAAACCACGTCTTGTGGGTCATAAGGTGAATCTTTGTCTTTCCCTTCTAATATTCATCTATCTACCCCCTAGTCTGTCACTATTATTGTCTATTACTGATTTATGTATCTAACATTTTTCTATATGTCTACATTTGAATGTATCAAATTCACCTTTTTACTTTTGTATGTGGGGCTTTGGGATTACAAATGATTATTAGCTTTAGTCATTATAACAAACCTTTCATTAGTCTCTTTAGAAAAGGTTTATAATTTACTTGTGTGTGTATATATGTACATGTGTCAGTGTCTATGTATACAGTTATGTGTGTGTGTGTGTGTGCATGTATGCACATTTCCACAACAGGAGTCATCTCATTCCTCAGATCTGGAGCTGCAAGAAGTATAAACAGTCTGACGTAGGTGTTAAGAGTTAAACTCTCACCCTCTGGAAGAACAGAAAGTGTGTTTAGCCACTGGATATATCTCTAACCCACGGACCATTTACTCTTTCTTAACCTGAACATAAACATGTTGTAGTTCTAAAGTTAAATGCAATTTTTAAAGTTTTTTAAAATATATTTTATTAAATTATTCATATTACATCTAAGTTGTTATTCTATCCCTTGTATCCTCCCATTCCTCCCTCCCTCCCATTTTCCCCTTACTCCCCTCCCCTATGACTGTGACTGAGAGGGACCTCCTCCCCCTGTATATGATCATAGGGTATCAAGTCTCTCCTTGGTAGCCTGCTATCCTTCCTCTGAGTGCCACCAGGTCTCCCCATCCAGGGGACGTGGTCAAATATGAGGCACCAGAGTTCATGTGAAAGTCATACCCCACTCTCCACTCAACTGTGGAGAATGTCCTGTCCATTGGCTAGATCTGTGTAGGGGTTCGAAGTTTACTGCACTTATTGTCCTTGGATGGTTCCATAGTTTGAGCAGTACCCCTGGGCCCAGATCTGCCCATCATAATGTTCTTCTTGTAGATTTCTAGGACCCTGGGGAATTATTAAGTTTTATAGTTAGCTTTTACTTAAGAGTTAATAAGATTTTACATGCTTCTTAACTAAGCTTTTCAACTAACTGACACAAATTTTGAATGTATTGTTTTCTGAATTGTTAAAATAAAAGTTTCTTTTTGATTTCTGAAATTAGTTAGGCAAATTATAAAATTGCAGTTAATTTTAGTTGCTTGTTCAACTCTCATTGAAATTAGCCAAAACCTATCAAATCCTCCTTAAGGGAAATGGGGTGTTGTTTCTTTTGGCTGATTTGGGACAAACAATACCTTTGTAGGGGCCTAAATAAAATTGGGGGTAATGGTTAAACAAGCTATAAATAGCATTTACACTCCAGTTTATGTCCAGTTTCTAAATGTTGAGGAGTTCAAAGAATGCTTCCAATCTCAATTGTCCCAGCACTCTATTTAAGCTTGGAATTTCTCAACATTTAGAAAAAGATGTACTTCTCAACATCAGTTTACTTTATTATTATTGTGATCAAATATCTGATAAAAGCAGTATGTGGAATAGAGGGCACATTTTTACTTAGAGTTTGTAGTACATCAAGAGTGGCAGTTAAGTCATGTTACTAATGAAATATGTCATGATGAATTCTAATGCTTTCTCCCCCTGCTATCGTGATGGATGGACCTCAGCTCATGGAATGGTGCCTTCCACATTTAGGGTGGATGTTCCAGTGTCAAACTTAATCTATTTACTCAGAAAGTGTTTGTCAACCTCAGGTTGAAAAAAATGTTTGCTTGTGGGCTTAGCCTTAGCCAGGTGGCCAAACATCATTAATCACAGCATTTGGGATGCAGAGGCAGGTAGATTTTGTGCGTTTCAGGCCCACCTGGTCTACAAAGCAAGTCTAGGACAGCCAGTACTATAAGAGAAACACTATAATTAGAAACAATTATAATTAGAACATCTCAAAATAAAAGTATAAAATTACTTAATACTATAATGTCCACATTCTTCAAATAAAAGTTATTTGGACTTTTGTGTGATGTGGGTTGATATTATTTGTTCAGAGTTAAATTATTGACAGGTAGACCACATGTTGTTTTGTTGAACAACATGCATGCAATAATTATTTCATAAGTAACTATTAAGAATTATTGTATTATGATTATATGTTGTACCACTGAAATCTATTGAATATTGATAAAAGAATGAATATCCCATATTATAAATAAGGGCTTTTTAGTGTTTTCATTGTCTTAAGAAATTTTAGATTTTTTTGAACTATGAGGGTGACTCTATCAAAGACACCTAGTATTAGAAGATACAGAGCATGTACCATCTATCATCTATAGACAGTTAAGGCTTCAAGTGGTAAAACATAGACAACAACATAGTCACAAAACCTCTGATCTACAACCTGTCTTACATTCAGGATGTGGTGGGGGCAATGGTAAGTCAGAGCTTGTGGGAGTGGCAATTCAATGACAGCTTTGACTTTAGTTCCAAGTCCCAAAAGGGAGCACCTGCCCAACATTGCCTGCGTATTCAGGAACCAGACGTTGTATGGCCCAGAGACATAGGTAGAACCAAACATGACTGACTGGCAAAAAGAAAACAATGAAATAATTCTTAATAATATTTTTGCTATACTCATAATTCCATGCCTTCCTCAATAGTCATCACTGAAGCTTAATCCAACATTGATGGGAACAGATGCAGACATCCACTGACATACATTAAGAGGAGCTCACAGAACCCCATGGAAGAGGGGGAGGAAGGATTGTAGGAGCCAGAGGGCTCAAGGACATCAGGAGAACATGGCTTGCAGAATCAACTATGCAGAGCTTGTAGAGGATTAAAGAGACTGAAGCAGTAATCACGGAGCTTGTTAGGTTAGGTTATGTGCATCTACATTACAGTTGTTTAGCTTGTGGTTTCTGTAGGACTCCATTCAGGGGTCATCGTTGGGGTGTCTCTGACTCTTTTGCCCAGTCTTGGGACTCTTTTCCTTCTATTGGGTTGACTCATCAGGCTGTGTGATGAGGGTTTGTACATAGGCTTAGTGAATCTCGTTATGACATACTTACTTGATATGTCTAGAGGGCCTGCTGCTTTCTGAAGGGAAACTAAGGAGCAGCGGATCTGGAGAGAGGAGAGGTGGGATGGGTTGGTGAATATATTGTATGAGAGATGAATTAAAAAAAAAAGAAATTTTATGTAAACAAAATAGATGACATAGATATTGATATCAGTGCCAAAATTAAAACAGTAATGTCCACATTCTTTTCTCATGGTTGTAGCAAAAATCTGTAGTAAGTGTTCAACAAAGAAAATATAATAATAACATGATCTTCATGCAATAAATAAAATAAATTCAATGCTGGCATAGAATATCAACCATTAATGATTATATTAATAATAATAACAGAAATTTTACCTCCTGTATTGTCCTTGGCTGGTGCCTTAGTTTGAGCGGGACCCCTGGGCCCAAATCTGCCTATCATATTGTTCTACTTGTAGATTTCTAGGACCCTCTGTATCCTTTTATTTTGCTATCCTCCCATGCGTCTCTCATTTTGAGTCCCAATAGGATGCCTTCCCCTCTGTCCCAGTTTCCTGGTAAGTGAAGGCTTTTGTGGGACATGCCCCTTGGGCTAGTATGCAGATATAAGTGAGTATATACCATTTGATTCTTTCTGCTTCTGGGTTAACTCACTCATTATGATCAATATTCTCCACAGTTGAGTGGAGAGTGTGATATGAGTTTCTCACGTACTATGGTGCCTCACATTTGACCATGTCCCCTGGAGGGGGAGACCTGGTGGCACTCAGAGGAAGGACAGCAGGTAGCCAAGAAGAGACTTGATACCCTATGAGAATATATAGGGGAGGTAATCCCCCTCAGGAACAGTCATAGGGGAGGGGAATAATGGGAAAATGGGGCGGGGGGAGGAATGGGAGGTTACAAGGGATGGGATAAACATTGAGATGTAACAAGAATAAATTAATAAAAAAAATCTTATCCTAAAAAAAAATAAAAGAAAGTAAAATCAAGATGAATAAAGATTCCTAATAATGTTTTTCTTGAAAAAAAAATAATAATAACAGAAGTATATTTACCTCATGATAAACTAGGTAAGCCTCAAATAACACAAATTTGTATCAACATAGGTAAACCCTAGGTCTGTTGGATTATTGGCCCATGATTTCTTGCTCTTAATGAGTGGTAGATATTTTCTCATAGGTCAGTTGAAATAACAATCATTTATAATTATCAACAACATTCAGTCTTATCCACTAAAGTAAAAGAAAATTAAAAGGAAAGGAATGTGCTTTTATAAATATTTAAAACAAATGCATAACTCTCACAGGTCATTAATTTATTGAGATTGCATAGTGTATTTATAAATAGTTAGGTGTGATAAAATATTTATATAAAATAAATAAAGTAGCAAGATGTAACTGACACAAGAAACTATAAAATGTGGTAAATGTGTGATTTATTCCAATATTTTTAATCAAGTATCAAGTGTATCACAATGATAATTATTTCAGATGAATCATATTTAAATTAGGAAAAGGAGTCTGAATTTAAATATACACGCTTTACTTTCACTACCTAAATTTAAAAAAAATGCTAAAAAGAGTCACATGTAACTCACTGTCAAGAGCCCTCAATGTTGTAGGAAACTGTTCTTTACTTTTTCATTAAACTATGCATTCATGTATCCTTCAAAAAGTAAGTCATATTTTACTTTATATATATGTATAATTAATAAATTAATAATCAGGTGAACATTTATATTTATGTTTGTATAAGTACTGATTGCACACCCTTTCTTGAAAACTATTTAAGACATATTATAATCTATGTATCATATATAATATGTATATATAATAATTTATCCTAAACTATGTATAATCCACTCAACTATATCAAATTATTTATTTATTTATTTTGTCTGTCTGTTTTTCTATTTAAGTTTTTAAGTAATCTACAGCTCTAATAATTATTTTACAATTTGCTAGTGAACAATACCTGATGATTCTGATTCAAATTTCTTTTCTGTATGTTTTATTTTGTTTTCTCCTCTTTGGATATACTTTAATGAATATATATATATCAGATAATCAGAAAAGTTATGTACACTTTAGTCTTGCTTGCCTCTGTTCAATTAAGTTTCCATTCTTCATGAATTGAAGCAACATTAAGATTAGTTACAGGCATTCATCAGAGAATCTTCTTTGTGCAGTAAATGGGAACTAACACAGTGACCAACAACTGGAAAATGTACACAAAGAGTGACTTTGGAACACACAATGTTAAAGGGGAGCTCCTCATCAAAGCAGTCCACTCAATGTTCAAGGATCTAAGCAGAAGAGGTAGAAAACTTGAAAGAATCTGAGAGTGTGGCTGACCCCAAGGAAGTAGTATCTTTCAGAAACAATAGGACTGACACACATATGACCTCACAGAGACAACATGTATAGGACCTAGCTACACAAGTACCACTCAGATGCACTCCCAGCACTGAGAGAGGGAAGTAGACAATGGGTTTCCATCCTTAACAAAGAAGGTGATATACAATTGAGCTCAATTAGAAAGAAAAAAATATTATTCTCAGTTGAAGTCTCATTGGCATTACTGACCACACTTAAAGGGCCTCATGGCAAGCAGTAGATGGCTAACACAAAATGATCTCAGTAGTATTTTAGTGAAAATCAAAACAAAAACATGAAAAAATTATGACCTCATTTCCACTAATTTTTATTGCATGAAATATAAATGTTTATGTGTATATAATTAGTAAATATATAGTTAGTTAGTTAGCTAGTTAGTTAGTTAGTTAGTTAGTTAATCCATGTATAAATTCCTTAATTCTACCTTCTTGGTCCAATAAAATATATTACTGGCAAGGTATGGTTGGGAAATAACATTTATTTTTGTTTTGTAAAGTTAATTACACAAAACTTTTCATGGAAAAAAATTTCAAAAATGAGGCTTTATGTAGGTACCCTAAGAAATGCCTTCCATTTCCATGAAAATTAACTTCCTTATTACACAGAAAAAAAGTTATTAGAGCTTGGGACTCTGACTTCTGCAAAGTGAAAAGAAAGGAAACGGAATCATAAAGAGTAACAATCTTTGTCTCCAACTTAATGAAGAGAAAAAAACAGATCCCATGGAACATAAGAGAATAGGCTGCATTGGCACACACAATTTTTCAATCAAATCCATCTTCCTCACTCAGTCCTGTAATGAAGACGAGAAGAAAATGCCAGGAGGAGACTGAAATGGGAGCATGGACACACTTGAGATGGCTTTTGATGCAAGCAAAGCCTTAGTGAATTGAGGAAATGATTTAGAGCAGTGGTATTTCTCTTGGGAAATAAATATTTCTCTTAGAAGATGGAATAAAAAATGGTCTTGAAGAACTTAATAAAATTTCAGATGAGGGAGCTGCAGGTCAAGGCCTTTAACCAAACTGAGAATCCAGAAACTTTACCTCCACACTGAGACTGCAGAAATGTGGGTACCTCCTGAATCTTCAAGCCCCAATTCTATCTATTTCAACTGAGCATGGTAAAGCAGAATCCAATAGATCTATAAAGACATCCCCAGAATACAATTAGGAATCCTTAAAAATCTTGCCAAGTATATGAACCGTCATAGTAAAAAGGCAAGGAAAATTTAAAAACTATAGAAGTAATTACTAATGACATTTGTAAATTTAATTAACAGAGGTAGAAAATGTTTCAAGAATAATTCTATACCAAAATTAAGTGAGAATTTGTGTTTATTAAAATATATTTGATGAAAAACAGAATATTCATGATTAGAGATACCCATTCTATTTGCATCTCCAAACATCAGAAACATCAGTTGTATGGCTGCCGGAAGAATAGGTTGCATGGAAGCTGAATGACAACAAAATGAAAAAATTGAAGTGAAATTAAAAAATATTTCCTTTAGATTTTTGAGGAAAAGACGAGATACTGAGAGAGAGAGAGAGAGAGAGAGAGAGAGAGAGAGAGAGAGAGAGAGAGAGAGAGACTAACATCACATATTGCTCTGTAAACCCATAAGAGAGGTCTAATTCCAGTTGAGAATTAAGAAAAAAATTTACAACTTGATGAGTTCCATAAGTAGAGAATCTAACATTCTGTAAAAGTATAAAACATAAAAGACAGCTTTAGATTGTCTGTGGGACGCTAATGCCACTGATGCAAAGAGAAGTTAGAAGTTAGTTTCTGGAAGCCTCATGTTTGTAAAGCCAAAACCTGAAAACATGTGGCAATTCAATGTTTAAATAAACCTTTCTTTTCTGAAAACAGGCAGAAAGAAAATTGAGAAAGAGAAATGGAGGGAGGCAGAGTTGGAAAAGTTCATGCACGGAGGGAGATGTGAATAGGAAAATGATGTACATAGGAAGGCTTAATCACATTAAGGGTGTATGAAAAGTTACATGGAAACTTATGGTCTTCCATCTCAAAACAAGGGTATTATTTAGAGGCACAAAGGAAACTGCTACTTCATTTTATAAAATTAGTATAATTGCAGCATTATCTCCTTTCATTTTGTCCTTTCAACTCCTCTCATATATTGCCCTCTGTGGGAGTTTGCTGGATAAAGTTGAAGAACCAAAAGTCGCCAGGCGTGGTGGCGCACGCCTTTAATCCCAGCACTCGGGAGGCAGAGGCAGGTGGATCGCTGTGAGTTCGAGGCCAGCCTGGTCTACAAAGGGAGTCCAGAATGGCCAAGGCTACACAGAGAAACCCTGTCTCGAAAAACCAAAAAAAAAAAAAAAAAAAAAAAAAAAAAAAAAAAAAAAGAACCAAAAGTCAAACTAATAGCTTTGATATACATCATCAAGATATGTGTTAAGAAAGAGTCAAAGAAAATATGAGATTTACAATAACCTCAAAACAATCAAACAAATAACTGACAAACAAATCCATTCAAAATGATGGTACAGATACAATTCAGTTGCAATAGCATTTGTCTAGCATGCACAAATGACCTGGGGTTGGTCATAGAAATATTTAAAGCAAGTATAGCAGGATACAGCTCTAATTCAAACACTGGGCATGTAGAAGAAGAAAGATTACATGCTCAGGATCATTCTCTGCTACATATGAGTCTTCAGACAGCTTGAGATTCATGAGATTGTCTCTCTCTCTCTCTCTCTCTCTCTCTCTCTCTCTCTCACACACACACACACACACACACACACACACAAAAAAAAAAAAAAAAAACCCAAAAACAATAAAAAACGGAATCAAGGAATAAGTGATTCTCAACCTTCCTAATGCTGTGATACTTTAATACAGTTCTTCATGGTGCATTGCCCCCACCAATAAAATTATTTTTGGTGCTGTTCATAACTATAATTTTGCCACTAATATGAATAATAATATAAATATCTATGTTTTATAATGCTCTTAGGTGACCCCTATGAAACTTTACTTCCCAAAGGGGGCATAACCCACAAGTTGAGGACCTCTGAAATAGAAGGAGAAAGAGGGAGGAATAAGGACAAGAAGCGTTGAGAAGATACTCTAGATCCTACAACAGGCCCTGTATTCATGGGTCTAAAGAATTCATGATAGTCTCATAAAAGTGCCACATTCCCAATAGCAATTCATGTACTCATTGTAATCCATTTCCAATTTCCAATATATTTTTTATTGAAAAATACTGTCCCAAATTAGTCATTAGAATCTATAAAAAATATGGGTAGCCAAGGTACTCTGAACAGCATGAGCACAACTGGAGGTAGGCTAGTTTCTGTCCTCAAATTATACATATCTATACCAATATATCTCTGTCTCCTGGAAAATATCTATAAATTTTATTTTTAGTAAAAATAAAATGACATATAGAAAAAATGGAGTTGAACTTACCGAAATAATCCCATACAGGAACAGCCAACTAATTATTCACCAACATACCAAAAGTTGTGTTTTCAAAAAGGCTCTTCTTTTTAAAAGTGGATATCCACATGTAAAAGATAGAAGCTAGATTATTTATCTCCAACTCAGAACAAAAATATCTCAGAACTCCAACAAACTTGAAACTGAAGTTTGTTAGAGTAAAACCCAGAATGGTAAAGCCAATCTCGAGGCATAAGCAATGCCACTTTCAACTAGAGTTGTGATAGCTCAAAAAATAGTAACAAAATTTTAAAAAGGTATTCATTAAACTAAAAATCAAAATCAATTGCCTCAACTCCCAAATGAAGAGACACAGTCTAACAGAAAAGATGCAAACACAAGACCCATCAATCTGCTGCACACAAGAAACACACCTCAGCAATAAAGATAAATATTACCTTAGAGTAAAGGGCTGAAAAAAGGTATTCCCAGCAAACAGACCCAAGAAGCAAGCTGGAGTAGCCATTCTATTACCTAATAAAATAGAATTTCAAAAAAAAAAAAATCAAAAGAAATGGGGAAGAACACTTCATACTCATTAAAGGAAAAACACAACAAGATGATGTCTCAATTCTGAACATTTATGCCCCAAATACAGGAGCACCCACATTCATAAAAGAAACATTAATAAAGCTTAAATTGAACTTTTCACCCCATACTTTAATAGGGGGAAGACTTCAACACCCCACTCACACCAACAGATAGAGGATCGCAGTGGAAGCTAAATGGAGAAACAATGAAACTAATAGACATCATGAATTTCGGGAATTCCTCGTTTTTAATAGCTGAGTAGTATTCCATCGTGTAAATATACCACAGTTTCTTAGTCCATTCTTCTACTGAGGGACACTTAGGCTGGCTATTATGTATAGAGCAGCTATGAACAAATTTGTGGACAAATGGATTGATCTAGAAATTATCATAATGAGTGAGTACACCCAGAAGCAAAAAGAGACAAACGGTATATACTCACTTATATCAAAACACTAGTCCAAGGGATACGTACCATGAAAATCTGTACTTACCAAGAAAGTGGGTCAGAGGAGAGGATATCCGATTGAGACTTTAGGCAAGAGTAGCATGGAAGAAAGAGGAAATTGTAGGACCCACAGGGTCCTGGAAACCTAACAAGAAGAACTTTATGACAGGCAGATCTGGATCCTGGGGTCCTCCTCAAACTAAGGCACCAGCCAAGGAGAATATAGGCAGTAAGCTTCGAACCCCTACCAAGACCTAGCCGACGAACATGATACTCTCCACCGTTGAGTGGAGAGTGAGATCTGACTCCCACAGGAACTCTGGAGCCCCTTTTCTGACCATGTCCCCCAGATGGGGAGACCTGGTGGCACTCAGAGGAAGGATAGCTAGTTACCAAGAAGAGACTTGATATTCTGAGAGCATGTATAGGGGGAGGAGGTCTCCCTAGGTCACGGACATAGGGGAGGGGAGAAGGGGAGAAATGGGAGGGAGAGAAGAATGGGAGGAAACAGGGGAAGGGCGAACAATCGAGATGTAATATGAATAAATTAATAAAAAATCTTAAAAAAAAAATAGACATCATGAAACAAGTGGATCTAACTGATATATACTGAAATTTCCACCAAATGAGAAAGAATTCCCCCTTTTCTCCGCACTTCATAACACTTTCTCCATAATCGACCATGTAGTTGGTCACAAAGCAAACCTCAACAGATACAAAAAGATGGAAATAATTCCGTGCAATCTGTCAGACCACCATGGATTAAAGGTGGATCTCAAAAACAACAAAAATAACAGATTCCCTACAAACACATGGAAACTGAGCAGCTCTTTACTCAATGATATCTATGTAAAGAATGAAATAAAAAAGAAATAAAAGTTTCAAGAATTTGATGAATTTGAAGGCACAATATGCCCAAACTTATAGTAATGCTAAGAGGAAAATCATAGAACTAAGTGCCTTTATAAAGAAATTGGAAAAATCCCATATTATCAATTTAACAACACCTCTGTAATCTCTAGAACAAAAATAAGCAGACTCACCAAAGAGGAGTAGACAGCTGGAAACTATCAAACTCAGGGCTGAAATCTACAAAATATAAACAAAGAGAACAATTCAAAGAATCAACAAAACCAAGAACTTTTTTTTTAAATAAAATCAACGAGATGGACAAACCTTTAGCCAAACTAACTTAAAGGCAAAGGGAGAGTATCAGAGCAACAAAATCAGAAAAGAAAAGGGAGAAATAACAACAGACAGTGAGAAACTCAAAGCCTATATGTCACAAAATTAATACAGGTTAACCTATTACAATACACTAATATGCCAACCAATGTCCGTGTAGGATGTGGACCTAGACTTTCTGCTCAGATGTAGTAGATAGGTACCACAGTCTCCTTGTGGATCCCACAATATGGGGAGTAGGGATTTCTTCTGACATAGACTTGGGCCTCCTAATATTGTTCACTTTCCCTCTGGTAGGGTGGCCTTGTCATACCACAGAAGAAGAGGTTGCAGATAGTACAGAGGACACTAGATAAAGTGAGGTCAGATGTTAGGGGAAGAAGGCTCCTCTTTCTAAGGAGTAGGGGAGGGAAGGCAAGGGGATGAAAGAGGAAAGGCGAAGAGGAGGTGATGAGGTAGGGGACTGCAATCAGGCCTGTAAGCAATTCAAACTGAACTAGCATGTAGCTTATATTGCTAATCCTACTACATGGGACTGGATCTAAGACTGGCTGAGATAGGAATGTCTATGCATAGGCAAGTTTTCATGTTGGTAACAGGTTCTCTGTGACTTATAATTAGAGGCCATTCTTAGTATGGCATGAATGAAGATTTGCAGATGTCTTACTTCTGCTCATGTGAAGAACAGAGAACCAGCCTTGCATCCTGCACACCTCATACAATTATAATGTTAGAACTGTATAATACTTGTGAAAAATTATGTGTTTTCAGAACAAAAGAACCAGGCACCAACGCCGGATCAGAACTGACAGGATTCATTCCTCTCAGCCTGCTGGACTCTGACATCCACATTCCAGCCCCAGGCTCCTCAGTTGCTGTTACCCATCAGAACAGGGAAGCTTCCACAACAGTGCTGGAGAAAGCTTCTGATCCCAATTGGTCCAGCATTTCAGACTGTCCCACGAAGTACTTCTATTAAGCCTAGAATTCCTCAACATTTAGAAAATGGACCACAAATTCTATCCCTGGCTTACTTAACTATTTTTTCCAATTTTGGTGACAACATCTTCAAAGGTATTAGTTGCCCTTAATCAGCCTGAAGAAACCTTAAGAGAAGGACATCCCATTTCCTCTGGGGGGGGGGGTGCATAGATTTCTGTTTCCTTTCTTGGTCTACAGATGATTATTTTCATCAGGAGTTGGTTATAAGCTTTTATTGGTTTTATACAGAGAGAAAACTAGTTTGGACTCGGATGTCTCTCTTTTCCTCTATCTTTCTTTGTTTTGTAGGTAAGGAAATAGGAGCTGAACAGAAAAAAAAGAGAATATAGAAATGTAGAGGAAGAATAGAACAAAAGGTATATTATTGAATCTACTGCTTAATTTAAGACCTTAATTGTTACTCATAAATAAGGTTATTTTTTAATATATCATTATAGAATTTTGTATATTGACGCATATCATGGTCATGTCAATACTAGTCTAATTTTACTACAAGAATATATCCTACATCTAACAGATAGATATGATTCTATAGATATATATAGTAACATAATTAAATTAGGTATTCAAAAGTCTCAGACCCTACAAAATATGGTATTTAAAGATGTTTTTATTATTCTAAATATTCTTTGACAACAATACAAGTTAACTCATGGCATCACCCAGCGTGCCTCAAAGAAGAAGATGAACATTATGGAAATGGCTTCAAATGTGGCAAAGTAGCCACTGGGAAAAATGTCCTCATTTCTGCCATAGCCAGAATTCTGCCTAAAAATGGGCAAGCTTAGATTCAGGCAGTGTCCACGGCCAAACTCTGCCAAGACAGGGTAAGCAAGTCCTTAATAGTTCCTTCCTCAAAAATATGTCTGTCAGATATATTGGGCTACAGGGCTGAAGATGATGCTCCAATGTTGTAGAGAGCGTTTGGTGACTGCTCAGGCAGTAATCTGTCTCAGTCATTTTTTTTCATTTTGGAAGCTATGAACCTGCACTTCTGGTTCACTCAGCTATTTAAGGTATTTTTTTTTAATTTTTTATTAATTTATTCTTGTTACATCTCAATGGTTATCCCATTCCTTGTATCTTCCCATTCTTCCCTCCTTCCCATTTTTCCCTTACTCCCCTCCCCTATGACTGTTACTGAGGGGGATCTCCTTCCCCTTTATATGCTCATAGGGTATCAAGTCTCTTCTTGGTAACCTGCTATCTTTCCTCTGAGTGCCACGAGGTCTTCCCCTCCAGGGGACATGGTCAAATATGAGGCACCAGAGCACGTGTGAAAGTCAGACCCCACTCTCCACTCAACTGTGGAGAATGTCCTGTTCATTAGCTAGATCTGGGTAGGGGTTTGAAGTTTACGGCCTGTATTGTCCTTGGCTGGTGCCATAGTTTGAGCGGGACCCCTGTGCCCAAATCTGCCTATCAAATGTTCTACTTGTAGGTTTCTAGGACCCTCTGGATCCTTCTACTTTGCTATTCTCCCATGCTTCTCTCATCTAGAGTCCCAATAGGATGTCCTCCTCTCTGTCCCAGTTTCCTGGTAAGTGAAGGCTTTCATGGGACATGCCCCTTGGGCTAGTATGCAGATATAAGTGAGTATATACCATTTGACTCTTTCTGCCTCTGGGTTAACTCACTCATTATGATCATTTCTAGCTCAACCCATTTGTCCACAAATTTTGGGAATTCCTTGTTTTTAATAGCTGAGTAGTATTCCATAGCGTATATGTACCACAGTTTTTTATCCATTCTTCTACTGAGGGACACTTAGGCTGTTTCCATGTTCCGGCTATTATGGATAACGCTGCTATGATCATGGTTGAGCAATTTTTCTTGTTGTGTGCTAGAGTATCTTCTGGGTATATTCCAAGGAGTAGAATAGCTGGGTCTTGAGGAAGCCCTATTCCCAGTTTTCTTAGATAGCCCCAGATAGATTTCCAAAGTGTCTGTACTAGGTCCTCCGGAGGAATCTCCATACCTGATCTCAAACTGTACTAGAAAGCAATAGTAATTAAAACAGCTTGGTACTGGCAGAGAAACAGGCTGATTGATCAGTGGAATCGAATCGAAGACCCAGATATGAATCCACACACATATGGTCACTTGATTTCTGACAAAGAAGTCAAATCCATTCAATGGGAAAAGGATAGCATCTTCAACAAATAGTGCTGGTCTAATTGGATGTCTATGTGTAAAAAAATGCAACTGGATCCATATTTGTCACCTTGAACAAAACTCAAATCCAAGTGGATTAAAGACCTCAACATAAAACCAGAGACACTAAGTCACTTAGAAGAAAACTTGGGGAAGATCCTGGAACATATTGGCACTGGAGACAACTTCCTAAACAGAACAGCAACAGCCCAGGCGTTAATGTCAACAATTAATAAATGGGACCTCATGAGGCTGAGAAGCTTTTGTAAGGCAGGAGACACTGTCAAGAGAACAAAGCAACAGCTTACAGACTGGGAAAAGATCTTCACCAACCCTACATCTGACAAAGGTCTAATATCCAAAATATATAAAGAACTCAAGAAGCTAAACACCACCAAACCAAATAACCCAATTGAGAAATGAGGCTTGGAACTAAACAGAGAATTCTCAACAGAGGAATATTAAGTGGCTGAGAAACACTTAAAGGAATGCTCAACCTCCTTAGTCATCAGGGAAATGCAAATCAAAACAACTCTGAGATTCCATCCACACCCATCAGAATGGCTAAGATCAAAAACTCAAGCGACACCACATGCTGGCAAGGATGTGGAGAGAGAGGAACACTCCTTCTTTGCTGGTGGGAAGGTATTTAAATTTTAATCTTTCTCAAGGCTTTGATTGGTTTGAAGAACAGATAGTTTAGTCTTACAATCTCGCTTAGTTGTTTAGAGGTTGTCTTTTAGATCAAGATAGATGTTTTAAATTAATAGAGATGAGATATGATTGATATTGATTTTCATTCAGAAAGTTAGAACCAACAAAATAGAAAAGATGTGAACTTCAAGTGTGCCAAATCACTATGAATATAACATATTTATAATTCCTGATTGTCTCATGGTTCTTCCTACTGTATTTCATTTGATTTTATTGATGTGTAATAATATACATGTATATGTTAAAAAGGAAACAAAATAAAAATTATGTAATATGCTAATAATCCTACTAAGAGGAGATTAATATCTGAAATACAAAAACTTAAGGCCCCTCCAAATAATTCTAGTAAATAAGTTGGCACATTAATTGAACTCTTTGGCAAATAAAGACTTACCCATGATCAAACAATACATGAGCAGAATTTTCAGAGTTTAATTATTATATGAAGGGAAATAATAGGTGCTTTGATGTTTCATCCTAGCCAAAATAAATATTACTACTAACATGCACAACACACACACACACACACACACACAAACTCACACACACACACACACAATTATTTATGAGAGTACTACGAATATAAACCTTCAATTTCCATTTAAGTTATTTTACAAAATCCAGCATTCAGCATAGTGTTTTCTGAAAATCAAGTCAAAACAAAACAAACCATGAAAATAAACTGAAGCAGGAAAACATAGAAAATCAGAGAATCCATTTGGTTTGAGCTTTATACATATATGTCTTTTCACTTCAGTTTGTACCCTGCTCATACTGTATGCATAAACACAAATAGACACACACACACACACACACACACACACACACACACACACACACACAAACCTCTCCTAATAATGAACCCCCACCATCATCAGACTACACACATTGCATAAACCTGGTTTAAACAAAGAAAATAAATGACTCCTCTTTGAAAACCTTAGAAAAATGTCCATTTCTATTCAAACATTCAAATTGTCCTGGTACACATGCTGAAACCAAGGGAGACTAAGCTGATTAGGGGGCACATGCACAATAATAAATATACATATATACATAAACCTGTGGTCACACAAACATAGACACACACATCAGAAAAAAATTTGAAGCTGTAAAAACAATAATTCACGAGTTTGACACATAGCCTTGTAAAGAAAAGATATCTGCCAGATTATTTCTATAGCCAACAAAAAAGGGAAAAGAAAGTTAGCTCCTCCCTCTAGTGTTTGTCATTTAAGTCCCAACTGTGCTATAGCCTTTAACTGTGTAAGACAGCAAGACAGCACATTTTGTAGATTAAACCAATAAACTCGCAAACATAAAAGAAACAAATCTCATAATTGCGAATTTCAATTAAAGGAAGGGGGATCAAAGCAAACATTCTGCTTGAAATTACACAGCTGCTATCTATACAAAATGAGAAAATGTCTAGAGCCAGCCATCATTTTACAGAGGGAAAAATCCATGCAGCAAAGTCTGCAGTAGGAAGGATTGGCTATGCTCCTCACGTCCCAATCAGTAATACAGAAATATTGAGTAATAAATTCCCTGCCTCCCTCGATCTGAAACGCTCCCACCATCTGTGAAAGACAATTTGTAACAGCCTCAATATTAAGATTCAGTAAACAGACAATCACTCCCATTGTGCCAAACAGTGGCTACATTTGGAGAAAAGCATAAAGCAGAAACAATTAGTACCACCTAGATCCCTCCATTACAAATTATCCAGCCACCAAAACAACGAGTTTCCATTGCACAGTTTCCCTTCTGTTGGAGAGGAGTGGGGAAGGCTTCACACATTTGGCTACCTCCTGGGCCCATGCATAGGCTTCATCCTAATGTCTTGAATTATTATTGATGGCTGAGGCAGTTCTGCTCTGTTGGTGAACCAATAATGTCAAGGCAGTACCTGCAAGATTAATTATAGTAGAGAGCAGGCTGAGGTTTCCCGGGACTGAGACATTAATATAGACTGAGTGTTAGTTTCAGAGGATTCAGCAGACAGCTGAACAAACGCCTCAAATGCTGTGATCCATACAAAATTCTGTGGCTGTGTCTTAGTGGCACTTCGACATTTAGAGCCATTTCTTTTACCTATGAGGGAGGGATACAGCATTATATAGAATTTAAAGAAGAAGAAGAAAACAAAAACCAAGAAGGCTGAACACACAAAATAGAGTCAACAATACTTCCCAAGTGACAAATTGAACCTTAGCTTTACAAATAGTCCATATGACAGGATTTCAATATGAGGAAAAGTCAGCACTACTATTCAGGTGACTTTGTGTCTGGAAAGTGTGAAATATGTACAACTCCTATATTGTAATCTGAGATTTTCTGAGATTAGGGAGTGAGGTGATTTCTTTCAGTGTCTAATTTTACCATTGATGTAAATATTTATGTGTTCACAATATACTGATGTTTAAAGATTTACTTATTATTAATATGTTTATGATTTTTTTCCTGCGTATATAACTGTACAACATACATGTCTGATGACTTTTGGATCCAGGAGATAGTGTCAGATCATGTGGAAATAGGGTTACAGAATGTTGGAAGACACCATGTGCATGCTAGGAATCAAACCTAGATGCTCTAAGAGAGCAGCTAGTGATCTTAACTGATTAGCTGTCTCTCCAGTACCCGTACTGATGTTTGTAAAATTCATGTATTGAATGTAGTAGAATCATTAAAAGAAGATAAATATCACATTAACTGAATGAAAGAAAGTGACTGTTTTTATTTATTTATTTTTATTAATTTTTCTTGTTACATCTCAATGTTTATCCCATCCCTTGTATCCTCCCATTCTTCCCTCCCTCCCATTTTCCCATCATTCCCCTCCCCTATGACTGTTCCTGAGGGGGATGCTCATAGGGTAGCAAGTCTCTTCTTGGCAACCTGCTGTCCTTCCTCTGAGTGCCACCAGGTCTCCCCCTCCAGGGGACATGGTCAAATGTGAGGTACCAGAGTGCGTGAGAAAGTCATATCCCACTCTCCACTCAACTGTGGAGAATGTTCTGACCATTGGCTAGATCTGGGTAGGGGTTTAAAGTTTACCGCCTGTATTGTCCTTGGCTGGTGCCTTAGTTTGAGCGTGATCTATGAAATTCATCCCAAGTCTTCTACAAGTTCCAAATCTTAATTGAATAGTGCTCTCTCATCATATGTATATTTACATGTATGTAATAAACATATACACAACATCAGATGACTTTGCTCAGTTTTTACACTGTATTGGGGACTAAGAACTTTACATATTATCAATTTAATATTATAAAGTATATATATTCAGTCAGTAAATATTTCATTCATAATTGCATAATATGAAAATTAGCTATTTACAGATTAAATAACATTTTTTTCTACCTACAGCTTTGCATTACCTTCTGTACTCAACACACAGTCTTTACCCAGGTAATATGCTACCCAGTGTCCTTGTGTGTCTGTATGTGCAGTTAATATGTGCATGTTAACTGCTTATATTTTATTCTTGCTACACTAAAGAATTTTCAGTACGCCAAAGACGCTATTGCCATAGCTACAAAAGCATGTGATGGCCAAAGCTTATAACTAAGTACTGTTGAATTTGTCTCTGTAAGTGGGAAGCTAATTTATAATCTAATACAGATCATCCAAAATAATTTATTTTACCTCATGAGTTTATGACATTCATTCCTTTCTCCATATTTTTTCTCAAACAGCAATCAGACTGAAAATGAAAAAGTTCTTGGATTGATTTATCTATTGTCTTGAAATGTGATGACTATGGAGTTCATGAGAGAAGCAAATTGACTTGCATCACTGCATGTGCAAACACAAGTGGATTTTTTTCTGTCCTAAATAGACAGGGAGGAACAGTGTGCTTGTGAATTGACATTAATTCCATGTCAGTGGAACATCTGCATCCATACCTGTTACGAGCACCTATCTCCTAACTCAAGAGATAGAAGTATTGCTATTTGAATTTTAAATTTAAGTAGGATTACAATATAAAATCTAATTTATGGAGATGCAAGGAAGGAGAGTATCTAGTTGTCTAGTCGTATAGATGTTCTAAATGAGCAAAACACAATTTTCCAAAATATGCTTTTCATTAACAAGATGAAATATGAAATAAGGGTCTAACAGAACACTCTTCTCCAACTACTGTGCCTACACTTAGATTTAGAGAGGTTAACCATGCTAAAGAAGAATAACGTCTTTCTAGTAAAGATTATAGTTTTCATACCAATAGATTAAGTCTATCTCTTTTTGTTCTCTGTTCAAAATATTCTCCACAATAATCATGTGTTACTATGTCTCAAATACAGTTCAAGAACTAAAGCATTGGGATCTATGAGGAAGGAGAGGACACTTTCCTCAGTGTGTGACCTTATGGAAATGGTAAATGTTGAATGTAAAAACAGGGAGTTGACATAGTTGTTTTTCTTCTTGACTTGCTGATAATGCCTTTAATGTTTTTCCTAACAGGAGTACACAACACTAGTGGATTTGATATTTACAATAGTTTCTTCACTGTTGCTGTACCCTCTCTTTCCCTATCAATGAGTTTTTTTAAAAGTAGTTCTTTGAAAATTTTGTGCAATGTGCTTTGATAATATTCACTGATCTTAAAATTTGTCTCAGATTTGCTCCTTTCCTTATCAACCCAGCATTAGGTCACTGTTATTATTATTTTTTTCACTGACTGTGCTATGTGTTGACCACAAACCCTTGGGTGTTAGATCATCCACTGGAGTTGTCATGGAGCATCCCCATAAAGGAACTGACTCTTCCCTTCTCAGAATATATCATTTGGTAGTAACAGCTCTGCTAGGAGTGATACTTCATGCTTTCTTCTCTTCTTCATGTTAGATTTTTGTCTTATGGTGTCTAGGAGGACCACTGTTTTCCCATTGTTGGTTAAGCAACTTTAGCTCCTTTCTTTTATTTATGTATAATAAAGCCTATACAACTATAGGTGTTTCTATACATTTTTCAAAAAATGTATTTAATTTCAATTATTCATCTAGTCTTCCCTCCTTTGTTTTACTGACCACAACTGACTCCATTTCATCTTTCCTGTTTCATTACTCTCTGTTTTCCCCTTTATAAACCTGCATTCTATCTTATCTCCCTTGAAAGTGTCCCCCCTATATCCGGACATTATTTGTTGTTTTTATGGATATTCCAAATGAAACTCACAGATCTAAATATTTAAAACTAAGATCCAGAGATGAGAGAAAGCCAATTGACACTTGTCTTTTTGTATCTGGCTTAACTCTCTCATAAGTATTGCTTTCAGCTTCATATATTTATCTGTGAACTTCATAAATTATTTTTGTTAACATCCGAATAATAGTCCACTGTGTAAATGTACCCCATTGACATTTTTCATTCACCAATTGATAGATATTTAGGCTGCTTCTATTTCCTGGCTACTAATTGAGCAACAATGAATATGGATAAGCAAGTGCCTCTGAAGTACGATATGGAGTCCTTTGGATACATACACAAGAATAGTATATTTGCATGTAGAAAAATGCAATTAGACCCATATTTGTCACCATGCACAAAACTCAAGTCCAGGTGGATTAAAGACCTCAACATAAAACCAGAGACACTAAATCCGTTGGAAGAAAAAATGAGGAAGAGTGTGGAACATGTTGGCACAGCAGACAACTTCCTAAATAGAACACCAAGCCCAGGCCTTAATGTCAACAATTAATAAATGGGACCTCATGAGGCTGAGAAACTTCTGCAAGGCAGGAGATAGTGTCAACAGAACATGGCAACAGCCTACAGACTGGGAAAAGATCTTCACCAACCCTACATCTGACAAAGGTCTAATATCCAAAATATATAAAGAACTCGAAATTAAAACCAACAAACCAAGTAACCCAATTGAGAAATGGGGCTCAGAACTAAACAGAATTCTCAACAAAGGAATATCGAATGGCTGAGAAACACTTAAAGAAATGCTTATCGTCTTTAGACATCAGAGAAGTGCAAATCAAAATGACTTTGAGATTCCATCAACACTCGTCAGAATGGCTAAGATAAAAAATTCAAGCGACACCACATGCTGGCGAGGACTTGGAGAAAGAGGAACACTTCTTCATTGCTGATGGGAATGCAAACTAGTACAACCACTTTGGAAATCTATCTGTCACTATCTCAGAAATCTGGAATATACCCAGAAAAAGTTCCAGCACAAAACAAGGACATATGTTCAACCATGTTCATAGCGGCCTTATTTATAATAGCTAGAACGTAGAAACAGCCTAAGTGTCCCTCAGTAGAAGATTAGATAAAGAAATTGTGGTACATTTACACTATGGAATACTACTCACCTATTAAAAACAAGGAATTTCCAAAATTTGTGGACAAATGGATTGAACAAGAAATGATAATATGTGAGAGTTAATCCAGAAGCAGAAAGACTCACATGGTATATACTCACTTGTATCTGGACACTAGCCCAAAGGGCATGTCCCATGAAAGTCTTCACTTTGAACAGAGTGAAGGACATCCAATTGGGACTTTAGGTGAGAAAAGCATGGGAGAATCGGGAAATAGAAGGACCCAGAGGGTCCTAGAAACCTGCAAGAAGAACATTATGATGGGCGGTTCTGGGCCCAGGGGTCCGGTTCAAACTATGGCACCATCCAAGGACTATGCATGCAGTCAACATTGAACCCCACCCAGATTGAATGGAGAGTGGGGACTAACTTTCCCAAGAACTCTGGTGTCCCATATTTGACTGTGTCCCTTTGACAGGGAGGCCTGGTGGCACTCAGAGGAAGGAGAGAAGGATACCAAGAAGAGACTTGATACTCTATGAGCATATACAGAGGAGGAGGTCCCCCTCAGTCACAGTCACAGGGGAGGGGAGTAGAGCGAGGGAGGAATGGGAGGATACAAGGGGTGGGATAATTCCTGAAATGTAATATGAATGAATTAAAAAAAAAGGGAATATTGTATATCTGAATCCTGGTAGTTAATCTGTTTGTAGTTTTTTTTGAGAGACACCAATCAGATATTCATACTGGCTGAATAATTTGTACTCTCACTAGCAGTGCCTAGGAGTTTTCGTTTGCTACATCAATATGATAATTTGTCATTTCCTTTAACTTAGCCATTCTTACTCTATTAAGATGAAATTTACAATGGTATGAGGGAATATAATTAAGCAGAGGGAAAGGAACAACTATATAATAAAGAGAGAGGAAAGTACACCCATAAGGTCTCACAAGCATGACTTCCTAAATAAGACATGAGTAAGGGAAATAACAACTGACATTCTAAAGTGGGTAGAGGAAAGTCTACAACCCTCAACCCTACACAAAGAACTACAAGCCACTAAGAAATGCTAAAAGCAGGTAAAATTGTCCTGCCCAGGGAAGAACACATCAAATGGTTTTCCACTACCAAATATCCAACCCTGAAAAGTTATATATGGATAACATTAAACAGACTGAGCAGGTTGTATTTATGTATTTAGGAATATATATGCATATACATATGTCCAAGTAACAGCACTTAATAAAAAAAAGTCATAAATTTGAAACAGAAAAATGAGTTTTGGGAGAGCTTAAAGGGATAAAAGAAAAGGGGAAATGATGTAATAATAATCAAAAATCATAAAAGAAATAAAATATCAAAAGATACATTTACACATTGTTTTGATTAATAGGGAATTTCACATCATGAATCCTGGTTATATTCATTCCCAGTCATTCCAGGTCTGCCCTCATCTTGATTGTAAACCCCCCATAAAAATAGGGATGAAGAAAAACAAAGCAAAAGCAAACAAAAAAACCAAAATAATCAAATCTAATTTATATTGCCCATATACTCACTGGAGCATAGTCGAACTCCCAGTGACCAGCCCCTTAAGAAAAACTGAGTCCTTTCCCACCCACACCACAGATAAAAGTCATCAGTTATAGAGAGCTACACTTCAGCATGCTTACCACAGTTTTCAAGAGTTCTCTTCCATAGGCAAGGGGAAGGGCTTGTCACAAAAGGCTTCTATATCTCTTTTTCTCAACTATGACTCTGTAGTCATAGATACCACTGCAAAAGAAGCTTCCTTGCAATTGGCAGTCAACAGGAGCATAGATTGTAGACATCCACATGGTTTCTGGGAAATGCATGGACCACAAACATACACATGATTTCAGTCACCAACATATGACAAAGACCACATCAGGGTCTGTGGTGGCAGTGCAGACCACAGATGGCAGCATGACACTCCGCCACAGTAGGGCCATGGACATCATCACAGCCCTCAGTGACAATACAGGCTGTAGACATCTACATGGCCTCAGATGACACGACAGGCTACTTACATTAATATGGCCTGGTAGCTGCACAACCTGCAGATACAAACATGGCTGCAATTGGCAACACAGACCAGAGACGTCTGCATGTCCTTAGGTGGTAACATAGGCCAGGGACAGCAACTCAGCCCATGCTACAGCAGAATCAGGGACCCAGACTTGACCTTCTGCAGCAGCACATACACATAACATCAACATGGCTCCAGGTTACTATACAGGACAATCACATCAATTGGCCCCTGGCAGCACAGACAGACAGACAGGCAGACACACACACACACACACACACACACACACACACACACACAGTGCTTATTTAGTGTACATCATAAGTTCATATGCTTAGGGCTGAGAACCTGGGGTTGGATCATGTATCATAGGGATCATCCTCGAAGAAAACTGACTGTCAATGTATTTTGATGACAGAAATTTACATTCTAACAACCATCTGGCTTAGTCCCCCCCCCCCCCCCCCCGCCAAAAAAAAAATACATGCCTCTAATAGTCAAAATAATGTCAGAAGTAAATCCACAATCATCTAAATTTTCTCCTATCTAATGTCTACAGGGCTTCACATTTTTCATGCACATTTGAATCAGTCACACCTTTTAGTTTGTAAGTGTGATGTCTGTGTCTAGATTCACATTTTCAAATGTGGATGCTCGGTTGTTCAGGACAAAGAAAAAAATTTGCCCCAGTTTCAACCTTTATGTTCTTCATCTGTCATCAGCTGATCAAATTTATATACTCTGTCTTATATATATATATATATATATAATTTCTGGTAGTGCCACTCTCTATGAGTCTACAGGGACCACTTTCATTCAAACCACCATGTTCAACTCCCTGGTCCCCATAGTCTTGTAGCCATATCATAATTCACAAATGCATTAAGATTATCTTTAATGTCCCAATAATCTATAACAGTCTCAGCCTTGTAAAATTCTCAAGTCTGTTCTCAGAGTCATTGCAATCTCTTATCTGTAATACCCTAGAAAATCAAAATGAAAGAGAATATCATAGATTTCTAACATACAGGAGCACAGGATGTATGTTAGCGTTTCAAAAGATAGTGAGCATAGTGAAAAAAATATAGGAGAAAAGTGAGACAGAAAGCTATCTGGACAAACTTGAAACTCTGCATATCTATGTCTGTTGTCAAAGTTTTATCAGATCTTCAGTTTCTTTCAGCTTGTTGACAGCAACACACTTCTCTCTATTGGGTTGGTCCTGCTCCATGTTAGCAGCTTTCCTAGGCAAGTATCCCATGGATCTAGCATCTCAAACATCTTGGCATCTTCAAGCCAATCTTGAACACCTTCACAGCATAACACAATGGCCTCCCTGAGTCTTTATGCAGGGACATCATTAACACACACCCGGCCTCAGAAGCCTTCCTTAGTCTCAGAGGGAGATTCCATAACTCTTGTTTGATATTCTTAACTCTGAAGCCAGAACCACATGACTGAAGCTGCCAAATTCTTCTGCTGCTAGGGCTGGAATATGACCTTCTCTTTCAATTAAATCTTAACTGGCTTTCTGTTTTTGATGATTTCCTTCATTGCCTAAGCTTGGCTATTGTATAACTTGCTTTGTCAGCCAGGCTGGACTTGAACTCAGAGATCTGCACATCTGTGTGTCTTGAGTAATAGGATTAAAGGCATGTAGCATCATACCAGGACCTAAATGTTCTTTAATTCTATTTCACTAGTTGGAAGCCTAGCTGCATGAGGTCTTGCCCTGCATCACCACTCCCTTTATAACATTTCTTAATCTATATATCTCCTTGTCCACAGGATTTAGCTCCATTCCACTTTCTGTGGTCCTTTTTCCCCCCTCAGTCTGTACATTTTCTACTTTTCCTTACTCAGGTTGGTTCTTTCAATTATAAACCATAAGAGTAAACACTAAAAACCACAAGACAGAGTCAATATTAGCCTGTTTTGAGATTTTCTCTTCCAATAGAATTGATCTGAGTTAGTTTAGCCTCAGGGAGACTCTTAGGACAAGAGCAAAAAGAAGCCACATTCTTTACCAAATATCACAAGAATAAACTCTAGATAAAATATTAAGATTCTTCTTCTCTGCACCCTCTTAAGCTAGGCACCCACAGTTCATATCATCCACAGCACCACTGACTTACATGATCCTACTAGTATGGCCCATTAAACAGTGCATAAGGCATTCCATTGTGCCAATGGTCAGAACATTCTCCACAGTTGAGTAGAGAGTGGAATATGACTTTCTCACGTACTCTGGTGCCTCACATTTGACCATGTCCCCAGGAGGGGGAGAGCTGGTGCCACTCAGAGGAAGGACAGCAGGTTGCCAAGAAAGAGACTTGATACCCTATGATCATATACAGGGGGAGGTAATCCCCCTCAGGAACAGTCATAGGGGAGGGGAAAAACGGGAAAATGAGAGGGGGGGAAGAATGGGAGGATATAAGGGATGGGATAAACATTGAGATGTAACAAGAATAAATTAATAAAAAAATTAAAAAAATAATAAAATTATAAATCATGGTTTTAAGAAATGTGCCCTTGGTTAGGAAAAAAAGATTAATGAGAATTCTTCTCAAAATGGAAGAATTGTAGAAAACAAAAGGAAATAAATTCCATTGACTTTGTATTTGAAAAAAAAAATCTCAAAACAAAAACATGGTCAGACTTGTCATGGTGTATCTGGAACAGTTGGCAGCAGAAACAGAACTGAGTTATACTTTCTCCAACAAAGCCACACCTCCTTATAGTGCCACATCCTTTGAGCCTATGGGGGTCCATTTTCTTTCAAACCACTACACCGCCTCCACTAATGCCCTTCCTCTGGCCATACTACATTTATTAAAGGAACTACAATTTTCCCAAAGTGCACCACCTTACTTTTACAGTCCTTTGCAATGTTCTCTTTTGCCTTATTGACTTTTCATTACTTTTAAAATATTGTGTCTTTAGTTTTCTTTCATTTTCTGTATAGCTCATTAGCTATGCCTATTGGGTTTTATGAATGAAGAAAAAAGTACTGGACAACAGATTACTGAATTATGCTGTTAATTTTGTGATTAATTTATGTCTAATTGAGTAATCAATTTGTAATTTTTACCTACTTATACAAGTGAAAGAATAGATGGTTTTAGTTGTTCAATTTTCTACTTCTATAATTGTTTACATCATATATACAAAACAATGTAATATATTTGAACAAACTAATTTCAAAGTTTCAAATATTAATTAAATGATTAATTGATTTTAACAAAAGCATATAAAATCAAATATAGCTTGAGTCGTTTGTCACTATTCTCTTTTTCAAGAATACTAATTTGTTTTCATAAAAGTAGGATGGGTAATTTTTACTTTCTAAACCCTTTTTATGTCAGTAATACTCACTTAGTGTTAAAGAGATTTAGAGCGTTACATTTTATATTTCTATTTATGTTTGTACAGTGATGCTAATGACTATATGTTCATTTTGAAATGCATCATACATAAAATAAATTTTGAATTAGCTTCCCTTCATATGCAGCAAAAGAACCTAGAATTTTTTATTAAACACTTAATTTGCTGCTCATCCACTGGAAAATTACTGAATATTTGGCCTCCATCTTCAGTATGGAGAAAGATAAAGTCAACTGTTCAAAATTGGATCATGGCATCATTGAGACAGATATTCTTGATTGCACAATAAACTGACCTTTAACCAGACCATTGCCCTCTTGAACATTAACTGTATTCCTCAAAATTTTTCCCAGTCTGCTGACAGTTAACACTATGCTCTGACTGACATGGAGATGCAAGAACACTATGATGAGTTCTTTTAGCAAGTCTTCACTAAGATGGGAGAAAAGTATGAGGACATTGAGTAGATGAATGTCTGTAACAAGCTAGGAGATTAGGTTGTGTATGTCAAGTTTGAACATGATGAGGAGAATGCTGTGTTCAACTTAAATAATGGTTAGTTTAATGGGCAGCTGATCCATGCAGAGCTATTCCTACTAACTGACTTCAGGGAAGCCTGCTGTCATCAATATGAAATAGGAAAGGGCATAAGAGGGAACTTCTGCAATTTCATGCATCTGAAACCAATACCAAGAGAGCTGTGATGGGAGCTGTGTGGGCAACTGTGCAAGAAACATAGATCTAGGCTCTGATCCAAGGAGTGGCTTTCTAGGTCTGGTGGCAGTGGTAGAGGTGAAGGTGATGGAAGATAAGAGTGACAGGGGTCAGTATTGAGACAGGAAATGCTCTGGGTGATTCTGAGCCATGTTGTTTTTACTGTGTGTTTACTAGACAGTGTTGTAGTTTTTGAGAAGCCAGTCCATAAAGGAATAATTTCTAACAAAACAAACAAAAAAACCAAAACAGAAAAGATTGGTTTATGAATAAAATTTGTAATAAAAAAATTAAAATAAAAGACATTATATCAGCTGAATGAGTACTTGAGTAAACTTGGGCAAGAACCTCAAATGTGCTTATTGTCTTTCCACAAAAGAAGTTTCACAGCAAGAATGTAGCTGTTGAGGATAAGTAAGTTATACACGTTAATTGTTAATTGATCACATCATGGTAATATCAATTACTAGTCCCTTTTTATCATAAAAATATACATCCTACATGTAATAGATATGATTCTATAGAAAGATAAAGTAAAATAGTTAGATAAAGTCTATAAAAAACTCAGAGACATACAGAGTATGGCATTTAAAGATGGTTTTACTATTTCAAAAATACATTGACAATAAGAGAGGTTAACACAATCTGGGATATCAAAGATGGTGGTACCGAACATGCATGGTATCTGATCTGCAAGACAGAGACTAGGCACCTGGCTGGGAGCTACAGAGCACAAGACTTGGAGAGCCCTAGGTAAGGTTTCTCGACCTATAGACACTTGCCAATGAACTGCTTTCAACAAACAGCGTAGGATGCCAGAAACTACCTCTCAATGTCAGAGACAGCAAGATGACTAAAAGCCAGGGTAAAAAACAAAAACAATAAAAAGCAAAACAATATGGCATCTCCACAGCCCAGCCGAACAAAATAAATCAACCCTGGGAAGTCAAATTGAAGCACCAGGAAATGAAGTCAAATCCTTAGTAATGAAGATTATAATGATGAAAATGAATAAAATCCATAAACAAATACAGAAAGATGCAGCCAAACAGATTGAGGACATTAGGAGGCCTAGAGAGAGGAAATGAAGAAATCACTGGAAGAAATTCAGGAAAATACAATCAGAAGAACAAAATCAATAAAACAGTTCAAGATCTGAAGATGAAAATGAAAATAATAATAAAAGCACAGAAAGAAGAAAGCTGGGAACAAGAGAACATATAAACGAAAGCAAGAAATTCAAAGTTAAGCTTCTCTAAGAGAATTAAAGAGATGGAGGAAAGAATCTTGGGAATATAAGATATAATTGAAGAACTTGATGCAACCATCAAAGAAAATATTAAATCTGAAAAATTCCTGACACAAAACATACAAAAAATCAATGACACCATGAAAAGACAAAACCAGGGGAAAATAGGAATTGAGGAAAGAGAAGATGTCAGGCTCCAAGGCCCAGAAAATATTGCAACAAAATCATAAAAGAAATTTTCCCTAATTTAAATAACGAGATACATATAAACATACAAGAGGCCTATATAACACCAAATAGAACATGCCAGAAAATAAAATCCTCCTGCCATATAGCAGTAAAACCACAAAATGAACAGAACAAAGAAAAAATATGTAAAGCATTAAGAGAAAAAGTTCAAATAACATATAATGGCAAACCTATTAGAATAACACCTGACTTCTCAACAGAGACCATAAAAGTCCAAAGGGCCTGGACAGAAATAGAAACCATCATTAAAAGTCTCTCAACCAAAAAACGCCCAGGGCCAGATGGTTTCAGCGTTATATCTACCAGACCATCAAGGAAGAGCTAATACTGATACTCTTCAACTACTCCACAAAATAGAAATGGATGAAACATTACCAAACTTATTCTATGAGGCCACAGTCACTTTGATACCTAAACCACACAAAGACACAACAAAGAAAGAAATTTCTTCTATGAATATTGATGCAAAAATACTCAATAAAATATTTGCAAAATGAACTAAGAACATATCAAAGATCTCATTCACCATGACCAATCTGGCCTCATTCCAGTCATGGAGGGATGGTTCAATATGTGAAAATGCATCAATGTAATTCATTATATAAACAAACTGAAAGAAAAAACACATGATCGTATCCTTAGATGCAGAAAAAGCATTTGACAAAACCCAACACCCATTCATGTTTAAAGTTTTGGAGAGATCAGGTATAAAAGGCACATACCTAAATATAATACATGCTATAGACAACAAGCCAGTAGCCAGCATCAAATTAAATGGAGAGAAACTCAAGGAAATTGCTCTAAAATCAAGGACCAGTCAAGGCTACCCACTTTCTTCATATCTCTTCAATATGGTTCTTAAAATTCTAGGTACAGAAATAAGACAACTAAAGGAGATCAAGGGGATCCAAAATAGAAAGTAGGAAGTAAAATTATCCCTATTTGCAGATGATATGATAGTGTACATAAGTGGCACCCTAAATTCCACCAGAGAAATCCAACAGTTGAAAAACACGTTCAGCAAATTGTCTGGATACAAAATTCACTCAAAAATGTCAGTAGCCTTCCTATGTACAAATGACTATCATACTGAGAAAGAAATTAGGGAAAATACACCCTTCACAATAGCTACAAGTAATATAAAGTATCTGGGGGTAACTCTAACCAATCAAGTGAAAGAATTGTTAGAAAAAATATTTCAAATCTCAGAAGAAGGAAATTGAAGATAATAGTAAAAGATGGAAAGATCTCCCTTGCTCATGGATCTGGAGAATTACCATAGTAAAATGGCCATCTTACTAAAAGCAATTTACATATTGAATGCAATACCTATCAAAATAACAACACAATTTTTAAAAAGACCTTTAAAGATCAATTCTCAACCTCATATGGAAAAACAAAAAAACCAGAATAGCCAAAATTATCCTGTACAATAAAGATCTTCTGGAGGAATCTTTATCATGGAACTCAAGCTATACTGTAGAGCAACAGTAATTAATACAGAATGGGACTGGCACACCAATATGTTGGTTCATAAACGGAATCAAATCACAGACCCAGAAATGAATCCATATACTTATAGACACTTAATTTTTGACAAAGCAATTAAATCTAGTCAATGGAAAAAAGGATTGCATCTTCAACAAATGGTGCTGGTCAAACTGGATGTCTACATGTGGAAAAATGCAAGTAGATCCATATTTATCACCATGCACAAACATCAAGTCCAAGTGCATTAGAGACCTCAACAAAAACATAGACACTAAACCTGTTAGAAGAAAAGTGGGGAACGGCCTTGAACTCATTGGCACAGGAGACAGCTTCCTGAACAGAACACCAACAGCCCACCCTCTAACATCAATAATTAATAAATGGGATCTCATAAGACTGAGAAGCTTCTGTAAGGCAGAAGACACTGTAAACAGAACAAAGAGACAGCCTACAGACGCAGAAAAGATCTTCACCAACCCTATATCTGACAAAGGACTAATATCTCAGATATACAAAGAACTCAAGAAATTAAACACCACCAAATCAAATGACCCAATTAAGAAATGGGACTCAGAATTAAACAGAGAATTCTCAACAGAGGAACATCAGAGTGCTGAGAAACAATTAAAGAAATGCTCATCATCCTTAGTCATTAGAGGAATGAAAATCAAAATCACTCTGAAATTCCATCTTACACCCATCAGAATGGCTAAGATCAAAAATTCAAGTGAAAGCACATGCTGGTGAGGATGTGGAGAAAAGGGAAAACTCCTTCATTGCTGATGGCAGTGAAAACTTGTACAACCACTTATGAAATCAATCTGACCCTTTCTCATGAAACTGGATATAGGGCTACTTCAAGACCCAGCTATTCCTTTCCTTGGAATATTCCCAAAGGGTGCTCCACCACATAACAAGGACATATACACAAGCATGTACATAGCGGCCTTATTCATAACAGCCAGAATCTGGAGGCAATCTAGATTTCCCTCAGTAGAAGAATGGATAAAGATACTCTGGTATATTTATACTATGGAATACTACTCTGCTATTAAAAACAAGAAAATCTTGAAATTTTCAGGTAAATGGATAGAACAAGAAATGATCATCCTGAATGAGTTAGCCCAGACTCTGAAAAATACACATGGTATATACTCACTTATAATTGGACGCTAACCCAACAGGGATGTCCCCTGAAAGTCTGCACTTAACAAGAGATTGGAATAGATGCTGGGACTCCCTATTGTGTCTCCAGTCCAGATGAGAGAGGTATAGGAGAATGGGGAAATAGAAGGATCCAGATGGTCCTAGAAACCTACAAGAGGACCATCAAGGTTGGTGGATCTGGACAGAACCCAAAGTTGTTTGCTCAAACTACTGTACCAACCAATGACAATGCATGCAGTAAACCTAGAACTCTTATTCAGATCTAGCCAATGGGCACCACATTCTCCACAGTTGTGTGGAGAGCAAGGACTGACTCTGACATGACTTCTGGTGCTCTCCTTGGTGAGGAGGCCTGGTGGCACTCAGAAGGGAAAGCAGGCTCCTAGTATGAGACCTGATAGGCTGTGATCTGGGTGGGGAGATTCCCCTCTGTCACAGACGTAGGGGAAGAAAATAGGGTGAAAGAAGATGGGAGGGGGACCTTAAGATACAAGTGAGGGGATAGCAATTGAGATGTAATCTGAATAAATTACTCAAAAACTGAGAAAAAAGCCAGGTTATCTCCTGGCAACACCAGCTTATCTCAAAGAAGATAATGAGCATCAAAGAACCACCTTATGGAGATGGCTTCAAATGTTGCAAACAAGCCCCAGGGCAAAAGGTCCTTGTTTCTACCACAGACAGAATTCTGCCTAAAAATGGGCAAGATTGGATGCAGGCAGAGTCGATGGCCAAACTCTGCCAAAATAGAGTCAGCAAGTCCTCAATGTTTCCTGCTTCACAAATATGTTATGTTAGATATATTGAGCCAGAAGGCTGAAAATGATGCTTCAATATTATAGAGTTTTTGGGTGACTGTTAAGGTAGTAAACTGTCTCTGTCATCTTTTCATTTGGGAAGCTGCTAACCTGTATTCTCTGTATGCTCAAGTAATTAAATTTATTCCTTCTCAAGTCTTTGATGGGGTTGTAGACCAGATAGCTTTATTTAATAAGTAAGCTTAGTTGTTTAGGTCTTAAGACGTTTTAGGTCTAGATAAGTGTTTTAAGTTGATAGAGATGTGATATGATAGATACTGATTTAATTCAGAATTTTAGACGCACCAAGATGGGAAAGATGTTTTCTTCATGGCAAACTAATACAAATAGCCAAAACAGTATAAATGTAACATATATATATATATATATATATATATATATATATGTTCTTCGTTATGTAGATAGTTTATTGTATATATGTGTAATACTATAAGTGTATATATAAAAACATTTAATAAAATAATATTGTGAAAAAAGAAAGAAAAAACAGAAAAAAAGAAATGTAATAGGAACGTGTTTGGAACCAAATAATTTTGTGGAAAAATAACAACAAAAACCAACTTAACTATACACTGCTTAGAATTTTCCTCACTATTTGTTCTAAGGCAAACTTAAAAACTAAAATATATATCATTATACCCTCATATCATCTGCAAATAGGGATAATTTGACTTCCTCCTTCCCCATTTGGATACCCTTGATCTCCTTTTGTTGTCTTATTGCTCTGGCTAGAACTTCGAGTACTATATTGAAGAGATATGGAGAGAGCGGGCAGCCTTGCCTTGTTCCCGATTTTAGAGGAATTTCCTTGAGTATCTCACCATTTACTATGATTTTGGCTATTGGCTTGCTGTATATAGCCTTTGTTATGTTGAGGAAAGTGCCTTGTATGCCCGATCTCCCTAAAACTTTAAACACGGTGGCACTCAGAGGAAGGACAGCAGGTTACCAAGAAGAGACTTGATACCCAATGAGCATATACAGGGGGAGATAATCCCCCTCAGGAACAGTCATAGTGGAGGGGAATAATGGGAAAATCGGAGGAAGGGATGAATGGGAGGATACAAGCGATGGGATAACCATTGAGATGTAACAAGAATAAATTAATAAAAAACCCACAAAAAATAAAATAAAATAATATATATATCATTATACTGGTCCATACATATTTAAAAAGAACTCTGCCATCTCTGAGCCAAACATTAGGCAGAGTTACAGGAGTCTTATGGAATACTAGATGAAAGATAGAAGGTCCAGGAGGGAACTCGAATGCTGCAAGAAGACCAACACTGTCAACAAACCTGTCCATATAAGGGCTTACAAAGACTGAAGAACCAAGCAAATAACAGCACGGACTGAATCTAGGGCCCTGACACATGTGTAACTGATAGGCAACTTGGTCTTCCTGTGGGTTCTGTAACAAGTAGAGTGGGGATTGTCTCTGACCTGGACTCTGTTGACTGCTTTTAGACCACTCGCCCCTAGCATGGCTGCCTTGTCTGGCCTCCGTGGAAGAGGATGGGCTTAGTCCTGATGTGATTTGATGTGCTTTGGTGGGTTTGCATGTGATGAGGGAGTCAGTCATCTTTTCTGAAGAAAGGGGACGGGGAAGGGGGTAGAGAGTGGGAGGTGTCACTGGGAGGAGAGGAGAGAGAGGGCTGTGGGCGGGATGTAAAATGAATAAATAAACATGTTTAATTAAAAAACAAACAGAAAATTACTTTCCAGAATCCTATTATTTGTCTTGTTTATAGGAAACAAAATTGCATTATACCTCATTAAGCAGACCTACAATAAAACAAATAATGTTTTCTCTTTTTACGCCACTATCACATGTTTTTAAAGACTTTTGAGAAATATTTTAAATTATCCATAACACTTAGCTTTCTTTTATGCAATTATTTAGATTTCATAAATAGTACTGTTTTAATCTGTGTGTTTCATTTTTACTCAAAATGACAATGTAGTTTAAAATTCATGATGTTCTTAGAATCTACCTTCAATGAGTGCTTTACTCCTGGACTAATTTGTTAAGTCATGGATCACATAGTAATATTCATAGAGAAGGAATATAAAGAGGTGCTGCTTGCTAGCAGGCACAGTGTAGTGAATGGTAGTCTAAGATAACCAAGATAACTAACTATAAATAACACAGATACAACAGTTGCAAGTACAGTGTGTAAAGCACTCAAAGGAAAATAGCCCTAGGAAATGGAGCCTGACCTTCTTCCTTTCTCACAGTCCAAATACCATTAAGATGTAATTGTTGCAGTGGGTTTTTCCTCCAAGCTCCAAGCTCCAGGTGACTCAAAATATATAATTGCAATTAAATACCTTCACCATACAGCTAGGCCCTTCTCTGACTAGCTCATAACTTGAAGTAACGCATTGTACTAATCTACATTCTGCCACATGGCTGGTGATCTATACTAAGGTTCCATGAATATTTTCTTTTCACATCTTGCTGGCTGAATTTTCTGTGCCCGGCTTTATCCCATAATCCTTTTTGCCTATCCAATGTCCCACCTCTTATCGTTTGCCTCAGCTATAGGCCGTCAGATTTATTATTGGTAGGTAAAGTTTCCATACAGACACAAGATATTCTCTCAACTGTAACTTTGACTGTTATAGTTTAATATATCTATTATAACAAAAATATGATAATTGTGAACCACCTGATGAGAGTACTGAAAACAAATCTGTCCATCTTTATTAATACCTTTATACAAATACACTTCAAGTTTGCAGTGACCAAATCAAAGGAAATGATATGCAGTAGAATGTGCATTACAAATATTAAATATATTAGATTCATATAAAATATGCATAAATTATAAAAGTATATATCTTCCTGGAGATTATTGTTTTATCTGAGTCCTGGAGTCTGTTTGAGAATTGTGGTAAAGAACAAAGCTAATACTACAACATCAACTGAAGAGGAAATGAAGTTCCATGGGGTTCTTTAAAATTATAACAATTCCTTGGTTACACAATTCTTTATAAGAGATTCATGCAATGAATGCCCCCAGCTAGACAGCAAATGATACCTTCCTAAGCATCACTGAATACATCTATGACTACATGTTGGCCTCCCAACCACTATTCAAATGATTCTTGCTTGTAATAAATAAATTGATTCCTTGAACAAATTCTAGTAGACATCATAATCTAAGCAATTTATGTCCCCATTGAAACTTAGTGTTCTTTAGATCTGTTGTACAAATCATTTCCCGAATCTTCCCTTTGTATAGGGAGTTCTGATATAAAAAAGTTTAGATATTAAAAGTCCTTATATCCTGTTCTATAACACATAGTCAGGATATATCTCTGATCTGTAACATACAACTTTATGAGATTTGGTCACAGCCTAAAGACATGTTACCTTGGCAAGCAGTAGCTAAAAGGTTTAAGGTAACCAATCATCCTGCATAATTTCATCTTTCCTAGATCATCATGTAAATACCATTATTTTTGTCCTGTTTTTGTATATTTACTAGCATACTGATTTTGAGACTCGCCTACAGTGCACTGTGCATGTGTATATGCATGTGTTTCTGGATTTGGAAGTGTGTATTTGTGGTATCTGTGTGTATGCTTATGTTTGTGTGTATGTGTGTGTTTGTGAGGAGGACATATGTATATGTATGAATGTGGATTTTGTGTGTATGTCTGTGGTGTGTGTATATGTGTCTCTGTGTGAGTATGTGAGTGAATCTCTCTCTCTCTCTGTCTCTCTGTCTCTCTGTCTCTCTGTCTCTCTGTCTCTCTCTCTCTCTCTCTCTCTCTCTCTCTCTCTCTCTCTCTGTGTGTGTGTGTGTGTGTGTAAGAGGAATGCATGTTTGAATTGGTGCTCATGCATGTGTATGTACATGCATGTGGATGCCAGGTGTCAACTGTAGAACCATCCATTATACTTTTTGAGACACTTTCTAAGTGGAATCTGGGATTTGAAATTATGGTAGTCTGATGGCCACTGAGCCCCGAGGATTTTTTTTTTCCCTGCCTCCATACCACAGACAATATAAGTGTATTCTACCACTCTGGCCTTTTAATTGGGTACTGGGTGTAGAACTCAGGTCCTTTTGCTTGAAGGACAATTCTCACACTACCAACCCATTTTATAACCCCTATCCTATAGTGTTATTTTTATCAATAGTTAATTCCTTATTTATTATATTAATGTTGATATATTAAATATCATTGTGTTATATGGGCTTTGTATAACTTTGGGTATTTTCATAAGTTTATGGAGAATTTTTTCTTTTCCTAATTGGTAGATTGCAATTCGAACAAGTATATATTTCCCATTATTTTTAACAAATTCTTAGGAGCTGGTAGGTGTTTTAGTTTGTAATATGTCATTATTCTGTTATATCATGTGACAACATAACTCACTGTACTCAAGTGCTTACATTTATATTTTTTATTAATTTATTTGGTTTTTAAATAAAATGAGTAAAACAAATATTAGATAAAACAAAAGCTATCACATCGGAGTTGGAAGAGACAAGCCATCAGTTGGAAAATAGTCCAAGAAAAGGCAAAAGAATCAGAGACTCATTTCTTCATATACTGCAGAATTCCACAGAAACACTAAACATGAAGCCATTTAATTCTGGAAATTCAATTTTTTTCCTATTCTTTCTGTGAATTTTGTTATGGCTACTATTTGACTATTTAACATAAAGAAAATATATTTTATATCATTTATTGTATGGTAATCACAGTATTTTACATTAATTGTATGTGTATGTATCTATGTGCATATCTATAAGGTTTATATAGAAAGACATAGATATACATGTTTATATTGGCCAATTTCTTACTATGGAACTATTCGAGGTTCCTGTAGCTATTTGAATTGAATTTTGTGGCAAAATAATATTCCCCTCCTTGGAGTAAAAAAGTGAGATTACTGAGCTCAGTTTTGACGTATAAATCATATCAAACTTAATCATTTCCATGAAAAAAATCATGTTTTCTGAAAAACACAAAAAGTGCCCTAGAGTGAGAAAGAAAACTATATTGCATTGCTGTCTGAGTGTACTAACACTGAAGTGTATATATGTGCCTGTCTGTGAACATACACTTTCAAATTACATGCTTATTTTATTCTGTTTTATTGGCTTTCCCAGATTCTAATTGTTATTCCATAATAGCTTTAGCCATTTTTGATGTTTTTGTAAAGACATTTGCTTAAAATGTGAATAAAATGGCTATGCTTCAGTTCTTCAGAACGAATAAAAACAACTTCACAGCAAAACCGTTTTAAGAAAAAAATATCAAACTTCAAAAACAATTAAATAGATTAAAGCATATTCTTAAGAGATGTGTTTATTGAGAGCTTAGGGAGTTAAAGGCAGAATTTCCATTAAAATGACTGAGAAATTGTGCATGAAATTTCCTGCGTGCTTTGATGAACATTCTGTTCTTTCCATTGAATTTGAAGAAAGGGAGTAATTCCATAGTTTAAAGAGTACTGCAATCTTGTCAACACAGACAGTCTCTAATTTTAAGTATAAAGTGTTTATGAGCATTCTTGAAGTTCGGTCTGAGTAACAGGTGTGCCTGCTTTTCATTCCACTCCTATATATTTCCTTGATTTAATGCAAATGTCACATCTATTTCTATTAAATTCAATTCTAAGTGATATTTTATGGTTAAACTTAATCCTAAGATTTCTTTTGTTGAGGAAATTCACTACTTTGAGCTATTTAATTTCCTTGATGAAAAGAGTCTGAGGCTCCAGAATGAAGGTGAATCTTGCCAGGGTGCCAGTGAGACAGTTATGACAGAAAAATCACCGAGGAACAAAATTACTTTAATTTTTCCTTACCTTCTGTGTGGGAAATTAATAGTTCTTGAGATTCTTTTCTTATAGATCAACACTTCTTATGTTAATAGATTCCTTTTAACATTAGTCCAAGTCTCTGTAAAATTATGAACTTCATCAGTGTATCACAGCCCATGTAAACAGCAGAATTAAATAATAAGTTTACATGAATAAGAAAGATTACATATTTTCAATACTTGGTAAATCATATCTCTCCTCTACTTTAGTGTTGGGATTGCAATCAATTGTTGTTTTGTTCCCTAATCCCTATCTTATGTCTGCTTAAGTCATTTGTATTTCCCGAGGTACCATTCTTGCTATGGTACACTCCTATTCAGATGCTTGAACTGCTTAGCCTTTCTGCTAGACTCAGGGAGAAGGCTTTCTTGGGTATACCAGAGCCTGTTAGAACAAGAAAAGGACAGGAAGGTAATGTCTCTAAGAAAAAACCTGTTTAGCATACTTGCGATTTTTTTTTAACAAAGTTGGATTTTGCATTTCCAGAGAAAGCCTTTGACATGTCACCTTTGCTCACTAATGCACGTGCTTATCCATCTCCATGCTCTGTCTCATATTCACTGTCCCTTTGAAAGTATGCTCTTGAATTACAGACAAAATGTTTATATTCGGTCCTAGTCCCAATATCTGCTCTCTGGGATATTTAATGATTTTAAACATAAATGATTTAACTCAAAATTATTAAAAGAGAAAATATTCCTAGTAAAATTGTAATATTTTCAGATAAAAGAAACTTTAAATATATTAGTACCCACTTAAATTTTCTATATTCTACATGATTCTATTAAAGATTTATTCATAATTGAATTATATACAATTTTATGCTTGGTAGAAAATAATACTAAAGCAAATAAGTGTAGAAACTCATTTCATTTTGCAGATCATTGTAGTCAATGATATGTTCAGATTTTTTTTTTCTAGATCAACTTTTATCCTTGATTATTCTGTGTAGTTTGAATTTTATATATTTGTTCCTTTCTTATGTTCAGGGAATCTGTATTGAATTACTTTTCTCATCTGCTTTTAATTTCACTCTACTACTAAAACTTAGGTCCATATATAGAACTTCCTAAACATAGATAACTTTGCAGAGTTAAGTGTGCAATGGAAATATACTCATTTGAATAAACAGAAGTGAGGTAACACATATTCACATATGTTCATAAAAAATCTAGATACAATTCTTAAAAGTAT